>NC_086241.1:2465000-2670000 GCF_036321145.2 Pelmatolapia mariae
AAGAAATGACATGTTGGCAGTTTGATGGAGGCCGTATTTCACTCCCGATCTTAGCACAGGTCCAACAAATGTCATTTATAAATGTATATTATCTTCACACTCAGGTTGCTTGAGTCAGACCAGCTTCTTTCTCAGTTAACCCTCAGCCATAGCGACCGGGAAACTGGTCTGGGATTATCTTGCAACTGTTTGCTTTGCAACCAGTTTGCAAATGGCTCCTAGAGTTTGCTGGCAGTTTCTGCAAAATCTGATGCCAAGTTCAATTCATGCAGACCTAAAAACCAGTCAGTAACCCCTGGTAACCAGTGGTTGCCAGGGAAAATTGTGTATTCCCCAGCTTTTTAGTGACTGGTTGCCGGGGGTTACAGATGGTTGAAATTGAACCACCTCATGATTGCTTTGGTTGCTGCAGTTGTCCTTAGACAACTTTTCATTTCATTCAATTCCACATTTAGACTCAGTTGCAACTTTTATTTTGCATTAAACTCGAATGCATGCATCTTAGATTTTTGCATTTTGGCTTGCAGCTTGCACAGGGGCATTGAGAACAGTCTTAGTGGCCGCAGGAGGTTTTAATTTGCTTCCAACTGTACATGAAGATAGACACGTGCAGTAGAAATGAGATTTCAAGGCACTCGAAAATTTTGCGCATGGAAGACGACTCCAAATTCCCCAAGCAGGGGAAAAAACAGGCTTCTGACCAGACGCTGAATTTCATTGTTTCATGATTAGAGAGCACATGCTTGAAGCAGGGGAAGGACTCTGCCAATCAAACGTCTTGACAGGAAGTCATTGGGGTGTCACTGACTGATGTCATGCCTGTCAGTCATCAGAGCGTGTATGTGTATGTGCGTACGTGCACGTTATTGTATCACACTTGTCAATCACCCATTCCCTCATGGATCTATTTTCCAATGATAGGAAAGGAGGGCGTGTCCTAGGAGTGGTAGAGGGAGGGAGTGAGAGAAGAGCAGGAGAAAGGAAAGAATAGATGAAGTGAGAGTCACAGATGTTTTGCCAGATTTTTCTCGGTTGTCAGTGGGTTTATCGGGAAGCGCAGGTGTGTAACAGCCATCTGAAGACTCGGCACTCCACATCTGTGTGCATGTTAATGTGTGTGGATTGTACATTGTTACGAGTGTTTTTGCTGAGTAACATCTGTCTGCTGGATGTAAAGTCAACATAATGGCTGGTACTGTTTGCTTCCTTCACTAAAACCTGAATGTTGTAACAACTGAGTTCAATCATGAAAAAACTAATTAACCAAATTTTTTTGGAAAGCAGAGTTTAATTTCACTACCCACACCCCGATCACTGCCAGACCTGCTGAATGAAGAAATCACAAGTGACTAAAAGATCTCTAAAAGCAGCCGCAATCTAAAGAAACAGCTGTGACACAAAGTCACTGACATCTGTCGGTCTGAAAGGGTTACAGAGACATTTCTAAGGCTTTGTGACTCCAATGAAACACGGTGAGAGCCGTTATCCACACGTGAAGGAAATCTGGAACCACGGTGAACCTTCTCAGCAGCAACCGGCCCACCAAAATGACTCTGAGAGCACTTCAGCTACTCATCCAGGAGCTCACATGCGAACCAACAACAACATCTAAAGAAGTGCAGGCCTCATTTGGCTCAGTTAAGGTCAGAGTTCATGATTCAACAATAAGAAAGTCCAAGGAGAGAACCACTGCTGAGAACCACTGTTTCACATCTGCCAAAAAACATCTGGATGATTTCCAAGACTGAGGAGATAAAGGCTGAACTTTGCGGAAGGTTTGAGTCCTGTTACGTATGACGGAAAACTAACTGAACATCATAGCAACGGTCAAACATGGTGGTGGTGGCGCGATAGTCTGGGGCTGCTTTGCTGTAACTGGTGAAACTGGTCTGGACTGTAACAGCAAGCCAAAAGTCTTCCACATGCTATCTTTTCTCTGTCGGTGATTCTGTGTTTACAGTCAGGAAGTCTTCACTGGTCTGTTCTGTTTAAACAGAAAAATCTAACTAACACACCAGATTTGTGTGAAGAGCTCACACGGAGAAGCAGAAGTTGAAAATCCATGTCTAACATAAACACGCCTATCACTTATATAGAGTAGCCACCACCTGTCTTCAACAAATTAAACTAAAAGTAAGACCGAAATGACACAGCAGTCAAGCGCGAACAGTCTTTCTCGCCATCTGCCGTGATGACATGTACCGTAAAGTTTCTGAAACATCGACGGTGTTGCCACAGTGTTTTACTGTCTGTGTACTCTACCCACTGTGGGCGTCTCTCTTTCATGAAGCTTGGGATTAAAGCGAGACACGGCCGTTTACTGTAATAAGCAGACTGTAAGTACGCACATATTCCCAAAGATGCAGGTCCCGTCTTGGTCGGACTTTTAGGTTAAGTGTTTGATTTCTTTTCCCTACACAGATGGGAGCTTTAGGAAAACCGGCTGTAGAGCAAACTTTCTCACATGTAAATGAGGAGCCATACACTTTCCATACAGACTGAGGTGTTACTTCCTGAATATTCATGAGTTATGTTCTGCTCCCACTAATGACACAACAAGAGGTGATGTATTCGTCCTAACTGGCTGTTAATCAGCTGCTAATCTTACTCTGATATTTCTTGTGAAACAATGCTTCTCAGGCGATATCATCGGAACTTGTACATTTTAAAATCTCATCAGGCTGTGTGTGTGTGTGTGTGTCTGTTTGATTTTACATTTTAAATCCTTTCCACTTTTAGGTGGTTTCAATTCATCAAATAGAAAAATGATCCAAATGTGTTTTTAAGTGTCAAATAAATGAAGCGCATAAAGAAAAAAAACTGGAAAAGTGAAGTCTCACCTGTGAGACCTTTCTACTTCTGTGCACAGTGATTACATGCAGGCAGTGGTTTGTGATTTAACTGATTATCTTCGTTGGACAAAAGACGTTTAACAAAGGAGAAGATGAAAGGAGAGACGTCGACGGGTTGTTGAACGAAAGATTGAACGAAACAAAAATGAAACAAGTTTTATTTTTACCCATTGTTCAACAAAGCGGCATTTAGAGGGACAGAATCAAAGCGTGCCTGTGTGTCTCCAGTTTATTTATGTGTTAGTTAACTTTTCTTACCGCGTGTGCGCGTGCACGACGAATACACTCAGCAGGAGTGTTGATTCGGAAACCCTACGTGCTCAGGCGGAAGGTAGTGGCAGGACTTTACTGTGTTTTATTTTTATTTCCTAAGAATGAATCTTTGTTCGACTGTGTGTTCCAGGATGGGAGAGTGGGCTTAATTAAGCTGTGTGTGTCCGTTTTCTTTGAATCTCTTTCTTCTTCTTCAGCTGTTCTTTCATTTTGCTGCAAAGCGTATGTAAATCGTCTATAGCTGGATGTGGTTACTTGTCTATTTTCAGTCAGAGAAGATAAGAAAAAATGGGCAAATGAAGGATAAGTGACAAATTAAGGATTGTTGTGTGCGGCGTCAAAACTACGCCTGCCAACAGAAAACCGCATTAACATGGTGCTGATATATAAAAGAATCCATGGCATCGTGATTTCACACGGAAACGTGCATTTCAGATGCACATCTTCTTTTCTATATCATCACCACCTCCAAGAAGATGATAATTTGTGGTCATAAAGACTCTCCATGGTCAGCTGCACCACCGCGGAGTGATACTGCTGGGCCCAAAGCGTGCCAAGGAAGCACTCCATGCACCATTATGCCATGGTGTAGGGAACACCACCAGGATTCGTGGCGCTGTTGCCAATTTCTGACTCTACCATCTGTGTCCTTAAGCAGAAATTGATAATTCAACAGACCAGGCAACATATTTCCAGTCTTCAGCGGTCCAATTTTTAGCTGTCCACTGTAGCCGCACATTTGTGTTCTTGAGATTGGTTTTCCAAGTTTGTAAAGCCTTTCTGTCAGCTTCAACCAGTTTAGGGCATTCCCGTCTGACTTCCCCCATCACCAACACGTTCTGCCTTCTGAACTCCGACCTTTTAGATGTTGGTTTATTTATTTTCCAGCAGCGTTCTGAGTAAACTTTGGAAACTGTTCTGGAGACAATTGAAAGCTGATCCATTCGATCTGAGGAGGCTTGGACGAGGTTGTGAACACGCCGTTCGGACCTGTGTAACCAGCGTTATTTATAATGAGTTTCTATTAAAGTAGTTCAAGTCAAGTCAAATGGCCAACCATGTGCAGTGGTACAGTACGCAGTGAAACGAGACAACATTCCTCCAAGACCACGTTGCTACGTATGACACAAGACAATCAACACAGGACTGCATAAAGTGCAAATGTGCAAAAACTGCAAAAAAACAACGACCGTGTAACACCAGACGGTGCAGACACATCAGTGCAATAGACAAATGCAACAATGACAGTGGGTCGTGCAAAAGACTGAGCATTGTGCAGAAAGTAAGTTGGTGTATGAAGGTGTGTGTGTGCTTCAAATTAGCAAGACATGGCGATAATCTTGGTGCTAAATGTGTTCTTTCATTTTCGGAGAAGGGTTCTGTTGTTAGATATATGTTGTGTTCACTTTACCATCTATTCTTTCTGTTAGTATGAGAAGCCGACACTGGACAGGACGCAGGGGTGAGGAGAAGCATCGAAGAGAGGAGAGAGATTAGTTTAAGAGAGAAGTGCTTGATAGCAAAGGGAAGGAGCAAAACGTCAAAGGAGAGGCTGAGGTGTGAAAGCAAGGTACGCTACGGATGAAACGAAAGAGAAATAAGGTTAATGGGAGGAAAGCGTGCGCTGAGGAGACGGGTCAGAAGGAGTAGACATAAAAGAGCTGTGAGGAAGGGTACGAGAAGGAGTTGAAGGAAAGGGTAAGCCTCTATAGGCAGCGGTAATTAGAGCAAGGCTCGTCTCCTGTGAGGCAAACACACACACGTGCTGTTAATTCACACAGATGATTGGTGCCCTTCATTGCCCATCGCGTCCACCTCTGTGGGTGGTAAATAGGCTTTTCCCCAGTCTACATGAGGCATTTCAAAGAAACCTATTACCTCTGTGCTCACAATATACCTTCTTTTATTGTAGAAGCAGTGATATGCACGCGCTAAAACAACAAAACACTCGCACTTTAGAGAAACTGCGACTGTTTGAAATAACAACAGTCGCAGGTATAGTGGCACGATCATATATCAATAAATTCACCTGATAAATTAAACATAAAGGCTGTTATAAGGTCATGGTTTGTGTGTTGGAGGTATTAAGTATTTAATACTGGCTCAATTCACCATGTCCTCCCGACTGTACAGCAGCTGGTTGTAAACTTTAATGAGCTACCTTCTCCCCATCGAGCTGGGAGTACAGTAAACACCTCTAAATGGTTTAGTGCGGAAAGATCATACTTGGTTACGATTTTCAAGTGAATTTTATTTATACAGCACCAGTTTACACCAACATCTCCTCCAGGTGGTTTATTTTGTGAGGCACAATCAGATGATCTCTTTTGAGCAACAGCTTGACAACAGTGGGGAGGAAGCGCTCTCTTTTAACAGGAAGTGACCTCTGGCAGAACCAGGCTGAAGGAGGGGGAGTCAAAAACTGCAGAAGCTTTAGGGTGAGGGGAACGAGAAGAGAGAAAAGGGGGAGTATAGAGATATTTTGTTTCTAAACTAATGAAAATGTGCGCAGGTTTTGTAACGTAAATGTATAAATGTAATGCTCCAGTGCTAATGCTGCTAAACAGATTTGTACAGTACAAGTCTTCTTAATTACCCTAAAGATAGAGATGTGGAAGTTCTGCTTGCAGAGATGCTAATTCTCTGTGGAATTTCAAACTGGATCATGGAAAAGAGAACATTTTGTTTGGTTGCTCTTTGAGGAAGTTTGTGCCTGGCTAATTACAGTGCACAGGAACATGTTTCATTCTATACTCGTTATTTATTATTTTTATTTTCATTGTCCAACAATGATTTTTAAATCTTTTGTAAATCAGAGTTAAAATAAGGTTGCTGAGAGGACACAGACTCATCTAAAGACGGATACACGTAAATGTCTTTAGCAGCAGCACAACTGCCTCCATCATCAAGTTTGGAGCCACCGACTGAGTTTTCAGGGCATCGGTGAGCCAACAGGAGTCACTATGAATGAGACCCAAAGTTTCTGAGTGGCAGCACTTCACCGCTCAAACCTTTGTGGTCGGCCCCCATTTTCCATAAGTCACATGACTGGCCGCCGTGGAGTTTGCCAAGAGGGATCTAACTGGAGGAAACCAGACACTGAGCAGCACCTCATTAATACCATCCCTACAGTCAAACACAGTGGTGGCAGCATTGCTATGTTGGAAGCTCTTTCTGTAGCGGATAATAGCCTCGAGCTGTCTCCGGTGAAAACGTCTTCCAGTGTGCTGAGCAGAAGTTTACATGCTAACGGCACAACAAGCAGAAGTTCAAGAAGGAGAGATCTCTTGGAAGAACTGAATTTATTGAGATGGAGAAATTAAGAGTTTGGTGATTAGACCAACACGGCAGAATTGAAGGACCAACCGAAGTCTAGACGATGGTGGTGAAGATGAAGACTGAGGCCTGGGTGGAGCTCTGACTAATGTGTCTGTGAGGTGCAGATGGGTGGAGGTGGGTTGCATGAATGAGAGTCTGAAAGGGAGAATAACAGAGAGCACAGATTTAAACTACGCAAAGTGGAGGCTGGTTGGCTCAAAGAAGGCAGGCAGGAAGATGATTGGACAAGAATACTGATGGCAGCATTGAGATCGACAGCGAGGGAAGCGGTAGTGATGTAGAGAACAGCAGACCAACACCCAGGACAGCAGGCAGGTGACTGATTACAGATCTTCATTATTGAACTTATGCAAAAACGTCATCGTGACGCCAGGAAAATACAGGAAGCGTTACTGGAAAGGTACGAAAGGCCTGGAGTTCCCAGGTACTGTCTGGACTTGAACCTAACCTGAAAATAGCAGTGCACTATTGCTCCTCATCCAAGCGGGTGGAGATTGAACATCTGTGCCTGAAATGGGACAAAGACAGTTTTAATCTTTGGGCTCGTTCCCAAGAAGACACTGAGCTGCCATTGCTGTGGAAGGTGCTTTAACTACAGGTCCTTTACAGGACTCTCCCAAAACTGGCTGTACTGTCACTGTGTGTAGATTTCTCAGTGCACGCAGTGCTAATCTTATTAGGAAGTTTAAAGCGAGGCCTGGTTTGTACTTTAGAAATAAATCTTACTTTACTTGTTTGCCTGTAATTAATTTTGGTGATTTGCTGTATATGCATGCTTCCTCTGCAGTCTTCATTCACTGACCACTTATATTTTATATGGTCGTATATTTTACTTTATAAAGCCGTTCTAGGTGGACTTCCTGTCTACATCTGTACCCTTCTCTGTCCTCAGGACTTGTAGTTGCCAGCTCCTCTGAATGGCTGCTTTTCTTCCTCACCTTAGACATAGAATCATTTACAGAAACTTTAGATGGAGGTGTTTCTGCATTCTTCATTATGCTTTAGATTCTAAAGCATAATGTTGCATACTGTTTCTTTTAAGAAACATTAAACCATTAAAGTTTTAAGTTCTGGGTATTTTTAAATGTGTATGTGTATGCTCTGGATTTATACTTTATGTTGTATTTGTAGTCTCTCTTGTGAGACAGATGGTGATCTCAGTGGGACTTCCTGGTAACATAAAGGTAATAATATTAATGATGATGATATTAAATGTTAATAAGAATGTTGAATCCATTTGAAGACGAGTTTGAAATGGAGCAAACAACCTGATTGGGTGAAAAAGCTGGAAACCATAACACAGACGGAGATCAGTGCCTGACAACAACAACTGCAAGTTAACTCAGATTTTAAGGTGTTATTCACCTTTACAGACTTTTGATGAGCCTTAGAGCTCCGTCAATGCAAAAGCATGAAAATATTGACTCAGGTCATTTTTATCCAGCTCACAGCTTAAACACAAAGTCACCCCAACGTCACCAAATCAGTGCAGTGACGTCTCAGTTCTTACATTTTCATTTCCCACTTTAGTTCACTTTTCATTTTCAGCAGTGGCGGCAAAGTCTGAAGATATAATGATGCTCATTATGACATCCAGTCGCGTGTGTGTGTGTGTGTGTGTGTGTGTGTGTGTGTGTGTGTGTGTGTGTGCGTGTCTGCCTGCATCTCCTCCAGGTAATGAATTGTCTGGTGTCCATTAGTGCTGAGTACGCTGTTGATGCTGACCACACAGAAGCAGTATTGACTGCTGTGGTTTGAGTATTGATATGTGGCCACTTAAAGCGGGTCTTTAGGTTTGTCGCGCGTATGCCGTCTTTTAATTTATGTTAGCTTGTATAGACTGAGCTTCGTGTGTATCCTTCCTCTGTCAAATCTGGATTAACTGCGTGCCTTTTACTCCAGCGTCCGTCGGCAGTGAGTTAACCACCTGTTTGTCCAGTTTACTAACCCATCGTGGAAGCTGTTGTCGGTTCAGTTGACTTTTCTATGCGTGTTTATTTGTATGTGAGACGCGAGAAAAAAATCAGGCTGTATCTGCCCTGTGATTCTTTTAAGAGTGGTGCTGATGCAGTGTTTGTCCTTTAGCTACGCCCCTGTATACCAGCTGTACTGTGTGCTGTCTCCGGCTTTCTTTTTGATCCACATGCTGTGTCAATGTTTGCTTGTGTCCAGATTTGGAAAGAAAAAAGAGGAGAAGAAGGAAGCGAAGGCCGCTCTGCAGCGACAAAAGTCAGACCTCCTGAGTGACCATGAGCTCGAGAGGATGAAAGAAGAGAGAGAGAGGTGGGGAGGTTTCTATCCATGAGATGATTAGGATGAAATAACTGAAATACTGCATGCACTCAGAGGTGTGTTAGTCTGTCTACGCTAAAGAACATCTTTTGTTTTACTGGTTGATGATGGATGAATGCTCACTTTAACAGCTCTTTTAATTACCTTTATCAGTCTGTCTCCACCCCTCTGTATGCTCCACGCCTGTCATATCTGAGCTCTATGCTTTTGATTTTTTCTATGTTAGTCCACTCATCAAAATACATTCAATAGATGCAATAATTAGTCCTGCGTTTCCTTTCCAGGATTGAGGCATCGCATCCCGAGTTACGAGATCAGCGGCAGGGTGGCGGCGGCGGTTCGGCGTATCCCGATTTTGAAGATGATGACGCAGATCCCAACTATGCCCGTATACAATCCTTCAGGGACCGAGATATGGGCTCGGTGCCACAGCCTCTGTCTCAGTCGCCTCCCTACAGCGCGTTTCAGCACGCTCGTACACCTTCCCCTCTCGGCCCCTCCGGCTTTCAAGGGCACGGAAATCATACTAACGAGCCCGGAGTCATCCCCGATGATGACCCTCTGGATAGGCTCTACGCCAAAGTCAACAAATCAAGGGGAGCTGGAACTACGTCTCCTCCTGCTCCCTCTCAGGCTAATGACAGGTAAGGAGCTCCGACCTTGTTGGGATGTAATGAAAAGGCGAAAAGGATTTTGAGAGCACAATGGTCTTATTCATTAGTTACGTTCAGATTCTATACCTGGAACATACAAAAGTTCAGAAAGTTGTGGATACACCAGAGTCCCACCAGGTGTGGCACATGGGAGGCTCCCAGTGGAGCTTGTGAAAAAGGTTCACCATCAGTGGGTTACAGGGGCCATCACCCAGGTACAGCGTACTGTTACCTGTGTGTCAGAAAGGTGTCGTGTATACACAGAACATGACCAAAGCGTGCTGTCACTTTTAGTCCACCTCCTGTTCCTCGTCAGTGTTGCAGTACAGCGGCATCTTCATGTTTCCATTCTCTTTGCTCTTCTACTGAATCGCATTCATCTGCCTGAGGCCAGTGTGTGTGTGTGTGTGTGTGCGCGCGCGTGTGTGTGTGTGTGCGCGCGCGCGTGTGTGTGTGTGCGCGCGCGCGTGTGTGTGCCAGTTTTAAAACAATACAGATAGAGACAGACAAAAAGAAAAGATTGACTTGTTTGTGCTTCAATCTTCAGTATGTGTGGCTGTGCACTGACGTACACATAACATCCGTGTGTGTGTGTGTGTGTGTGTGTCATAAGAAAGCAGGGCTCAGTGTTCCTCTCCGTTTCCCAATCCTGACTTCTTTCCTTTATGATGTCAGTCACAGCTCACTTACCTCTGAATATATCTGCCAGTGCAGATATTCTCCCACACACGTGTGCATCCACCTCATTTCTGTACCTGTCTTCTTGCAAAGGAGTAAAGCTGTTTGATGGACAGCTCCGAGCATCCCGGAGATGTTTTCTGACACTGCCTTTCCTGTATTCTTACCTTCGTGCCTAAGAGGGTTTTTCTTTTTAAATGCAGAGTCAGGACTCTTTGACCTTGATTCACAGTGTCGAGTCCCTCAACGTTATTAAAAGAAATCAAATTGTTAAGAGGATGGACAAAAAGAAAACTGTCTCACCAGCATGTAAACTGGGCTTGGGAATCAGATAATACGCTGAAAGACAATCATCTACAGTATCTCACAAAGCTGTTTTCCCCAACAGTCCACAAATTCCCCCCTCTCTGAGTTTTTCTTCTTCACTGGAAGCTGGTTAACTGCCATTTACTTTACTCTAATTAATTTGATAAGCGCCACCACAGAGAGCCACAGAGTAGCTATTCTGGTAAGTCTAATTGGCAGGGTGGGAAATCAGTTTAGAGTGCCTCCATGTTCGAAGACAAAATATTGATATTTGCCAGTAGTGTATTGATAATGTATTACAAGAAGAAATTTCACAATATGTTGCTGTATTAAGTCTCCCACTCATAAATCTCATTCTATGCAAAAATATTAAATGTTATATTTATATAACAAAATAATAAAAATGTTCTTTTTCAAATGGTTTGCCTTATATAATCTGTAAAACCAATAAAACCTCTGAACTTAGGCTTTAATACTTATTTTGTTAAATCCAATTTATAGTTGGGAAGATTACTTGAAAATTTAATTTAAATTTAAAATCTCGTCTTCTCTTTCCTTATTTAAAGCAGCACGCGTCTTAAAATGTTTTGATTTCTTTAGAGCTATATATCTATGGCCACAGGTTTTGGCAGACAGTGCTGTTCATTTATCATCACTTCCTGAAACCTGATGATGCAGACAGAAGGAAGTGCAGGTATTGGCTGACAGTAATCGATGGTGCTAGAAAAAGAAGTTAGTGTGTCAGCGGTGTGTGTGTGTGTGTGTGTGTGTGTGTGTGCTGCTGTGCGTCAAGGGAGGCCTGAGCCACTGTATGCATATGGGAGATAAACAAAATCTCTAAGAACTCCATCAGCACGTCAGCAAAGCAGTGAAGAACACCTATTTCACACACATGCATGCAAACACACACACACACACACATCGACACAAAGACCAACACAGTGACAGAAACACCGTGCAGCTCACAGCTGAACCCAGCTACGTGTGCTCGTGGAGTGAGGTGTGTGTTAGGTGCAGATTCACGTGTGTTAGAAAGAAAGTTGATTGAAAATGGCTCTAAAAGCCAGATTACAAAGCAGGATCTGTAGTGTGCCAGCTGATATTGGATGGTGATGATAACTTAAGTGATAGATAACATCCCTGAGACCAACACCAAAAACGCCTAACAAATACAGATGCCTACATATCTGTAGGTGTCTATGAAGCGTGCAAGAAAGATCACATCAGCAGTGAGCAGGCAGTCAATTGTTAGCTAGAGCTTGATCGTGCAGTAGATTGTGACAGTTCTGGAAAACAGAGACAAGAGAAGAGCACACTTTATATGAATTTTTCTGCAATAACCCCATCATTCTTCCATTATTTGAGTTTAAAGGTGTCCTAAATAATAAGTTATTTAATAGAAAAAAGGATATTGTAATCAAAAATATGCATAGAATAGTATGCAATTACATCTTCTAATGCATTCTCATAAACTTCGTCAAACAGGAAGGAAAGAGACGGCGTCACTAGCATCTTAATAAACTTCATCCTCACCTCATACCTCATCTCCAGCACTGAAGTCAGGGCTCTAACACATGGAAACGTGCATAGACATGTTCATTGTTCCAATTATTTATTAAAGCTAATAAATAATGTTTAATGCTGTTTAGCTAGCTCTTGTTGGACAGCTAACAACAGCTAGCTAAACAACAACGGCTACTTATAAAATAATGTTATGCCAGTTAATTTTATACACTTTCCTTTGATAAACAGTCTGATTACATTCATATATATTAGGAGAGTTTCTTCACTAAGTGTCCAACAGTTACATCCACTTCAAAGAATGTTTACTAATATTACTTAACAGCAGCTAACAAAAGCTAACAGTGGCTAACAAGAGGTAACAGAGGCTAAGAGTCGCTAACAGCAGCGCTTACTGATAGTTCAGCATATCCTCAATGATTCACCTCAGTTATTGATCAGAAGTGAGCTTTTCTGATTTACTGACTCATGGCAGACTCTGTCTGAGCCTAACAGCCTCTTCCAGACTAAATAAAGGTGGACGCTTCTCACCCAGCATTGACAGCTGAGGTAAACGGTGCACTCACAGCCTTCCACAGATTGGGAAAAACTCTGGGGCGGGTGCAGATAGGGTGCAAACAGTAGCAGAATCACACTGGCTGGCCACAGGCGTTACGACGGTACAGTAGAAACTTGATATTTTTGAGCTCTTGGCTGACTAAAACATGTTTGTCCTACAGCAGCCACCGTAGCTGGGATTCTACTTTTCTATTGGGAGGGTTAAAAAACAGAAGTTATTTGAAATTTACATCTCGCACTGAAAACTTAAACCTTTAAACATCATATCAGTTTCAGGCAGCATTTACATCTACAGTACTACATTTGTATGCAATATGTGGATTCTAATGTATTTTCTAATGGATAGGAATTTGTTTCTCTTTGTATAGCTGGCTTCATGCGTGAACCTTACATTCTAAGATTATATTTAGTTATTTGGTTAGTCAGGGATTTGTGTTAAACAGTTCTATTATGGAAGGACAGTTATTTAACCACACAGCACAGCGATATATCATGCTGTCTGCTTCTCAAGTAGCCTACCACCTTTAATTCCAAAGGGCACATCCAGCTTAATTCCATATGCATGGCAGAGTTTAGTGCAGACTCATTTAGTAAACTCATTGGACGCACACAAACACACACTGAGGCATCCAGACACAACACATTTGGTAAAGATAATAAGCACTAGCATAAATGTGTTTTCAAATAAATGAGCCACATCCTCTCTTCACGTCTACAAACACAGCCTCAAATTTAATAATCCATGCGCCCGTATAATCTATTGTGACAGTTGCACACATTTTCAGAGGACTCTTTCCACCGAGGGAAGGATTTCTCACGTTGGCGTTTCTTCTGATAGACTGTCCTTCTAACAGGCCTCCCAGCATCATCTATTCAAACAGTGTAGTGCCACCCCTCAGTTTTTTTAATCAGCAGCTTATGATTGCTTTGGCAAAGATAAATAGAGTTTAATGAGAGTATCTTTGCTGCTGATCACACTCATGCAGGTGTTTCTGTCTCTGTGAGGAGACTTGGTGAAAATGCATTCACTGTGCCCTCCTTAGCCCTGACTTTAGAAACCACAGCCTATAGCTTAAGTGAAACCAACCTTTAAATTTACCTTAAAGCTAAGTGTCGATCCTCCAGCAGATGTTGGAAGTTGTGAGTCGCCAATCAGACTGTGATGGTTTCTGCACAAAAAGACTGTGGCACACCAACACCCAGTCCATTTTCTGAAGTGACTACCTAAGCCTCGGATAAGAGCTGCCCTCAGTTTTCTTGAGTGGGTGCCCCCTCCCCACCCTTACCCAGCCACCACCAGCACCAGGTCCAACCCTTCCAAGTACCCCTTGCAGGTTTCCATAACAACCATGACCCCTGGCACTACACCAATTAGAAAACAATCAGCCTTGAGAGACCAGAATGGAGTAAGCCTGAGAGAGAGAGGGAGGGAGGTATTGTAGCACACGGCTGGAAGATAAGTAGAGAGCAATATCGACAAGAAGAGACATAAAGAAAAAACGTCTAGAGTGCATTTGTTTCTGATTTCACAAAGAGAAAGCACAGTTCCTCCTGACTTAATGAAAATAATAGAGCAGCACAGCATTACTTTTCATTAAGAAATAATACAACCCTGTGTGGTGGTCTCGCTCGCTGCTTATAATGTTGCAGGTTCAGCGGCTGTGCAGGTGTTGGCAGTTTATTTCCTGCCCTGCAGTCTGAACCAAGGAGTTCATTAGGAAACTGAAACTAAACTAAAACTAGATTTCAAACAAGAATAGTTCATTCAAATAAAAATAAAAACTTTGAACTAAATGATCTTTGAACTGAAATAAAATGCAGCTATAGAGGAAATCTTCTTCGTATTAATATCTGTTTATCAGTTTATTTAAACACAAACAAATAAAACTTACCTGTTGAGGCTTTGATGGACGTGTTTACTGACTGAGATCACTGCTTTCAAGCAGTTCTGGACTGATTTTCTTAGATTTTGCTTCTGGCAAATTCTCTCCATATGGAAAAGACTAAAACTAAGGCTGAAAATAAAAACTGAAAACTAAACAGAAACAAGAAAATCTGCTCTGGAAACAAAACTGAATTAAAAACAAAAAGTCAAAATAAAATAAAAACTGCTAAATTATACAGTAATATTACACTTTCTCAGAATTTCCATTATTGTAACATAATAGCCTGTTCAGTTCAATTCAGTTTTATTTATACAGCGCCAAATCACAACAACAGTCGGCTCAAGGCACTTCATATTGTAAGGTAGACCCTACAATAATACATACACAGAGAAACCCAACAATCATATGACCCCCTATGAGCAAGCACTTTGGCGACAGTGGGAAGGAAAAACTCCCTTTTAACAGGAAGAAACCTCCAGCAGAACCAGGAGGGGCGGGGCCATCTGGTTGGGGTGAGCGAATAAAGACAGGAGTTGGTAGTTGTTGTAGTTTCTCACACATAATGCTGTTTGGAGGTCTGCTTTTATATATTTACGCAGCTCATCACATATAATGCATATAATGACACGCTGGTTGATACACACATTAGTGGAAACAATATACGCTCTCAGGATGTTCAGAGTTGTATTGGTGAAACATAGAAAAACAGGCACAGCGGGCGCTCGTGCAGGAAGAAGTTATGAGCTTTTAGCGTTGATTGGCTGGTCACTGGAGAGGCTTTCTTTCCTCTGCGTTAATTAATCAGACGTTCTCTCAGCTCGTCGTGTCGCACACAGTCACACTCACAAGAATACATACTCACTGTCTTTAACCTGCACACCTTTTCCTCTCCCTCACTGTTTCTCTTACACACACACACACACACACACACACACACTGCTGGAAGTCGTCAGGGGTGCCAGGTTTGTCTGTATGAATGCCGTTTGCCACATAAATCTCTCCATGTAGGTAATTAGAGTTTGGAGGGCTTTGTGAGCATGCGTGTCTGGGTGCTTTGTTGTGAGTTACATGATTTTAACTAAAAAGCTCTGGCCTGATTTTCTGCTCGTATTTACGCTGCACTGGAACTCTGGAGTGATGTAACTGTTGGTCAGTGGATGGTAATTCAGCATTTTGGTCTTTTATTTTGCTGCAATATCTTCACTTTCTCTCTGCATTGCTTTGCCACTTTGCTGGCTGCCTGCTAACTGGCTAAGGGGAACTGCTAACAAAAATATTTTATTCCAGTCAGACAATAAAAAATTGCATTTAATTCCACCTGCACATACAGCACCGTGCAAAAGTCTTGAGTCTACCAATCTCACTTTATTTTGCTTCCAAGGATCAAAACTTTCTGGTCATTTTTTAAATAATTAAACCAGTTTGGTTTTTTGGGACACGGCTGCTTTTTCTCTTTCAGTCCAGTCGTGTAGCTGACCATTTTCACAGAAATGTTTGTTTGTTAAAGTACTTAACACTGACCTATGAATTATTCAGAATATATAAGTCTCATAACATAAGTATATAAGTATACATAATAGACAATTTAGTAGAGAGTTTGATAGTAATTTTGCACCAAACAAGCTGATTCTCAGAGATTTATTAGCTGAAAACTTGGTTTATCCAGGAAAGGTCCGCATCTCCTTACAAATGTGAGGAAACTGGACAAAAGTGGCAGTTCTAAAAAAGCTTTCTACAGAGGCTGAGGATTATCTGAGTCGTGTCTTTCATGTCAATCTTATCAGAATTAATGGAATTAAGAAACCAGAAAAGCATCATCAGATTATGATCCACCGTGCAACACCATCTGGAAAACATCTCGTTTAGTTTTCATGATGATAAAAATCCCAAACACACTGCGGGGTCAGTAAGCATACATAGATAGTGTTCCACTCTGTGTTTTTCTATCAGTCGTGGATCATCAGAGCCTGGCCTTCACCATTACCGAAGCAGTGTGGGATCATCCTACAGAGAACAGAACAAGAAGAGCTTTGAATGTCCTTCAAGAAGCCTGGAGAACTATTCCTAAAGATACTCAGAGAGTTCAGGCTGAATGCAGGTGGTCTTTGTTTGGATATCTTAATATAAATTACTGCAGCTTTCTCAGCAAAATATGAAGAAATGAGGGCAGGCTCAAGACTTTTGCACAGTATTGCAGGGTAAACTCTGTAAACTGCTCTTTCTTACTTTTTATGACTGTTGTCATGGATAGTTTACAGGGAAAGCTAATGTTTGACCAGTGTTTACATGTGAGACTCCAGATACTCTGTAGCTAAAAAATAGAAAACCGAATTTTATGACCAGCAGTTACTGTGAAAATGATCCTGCATCATCATTTATAATCTTACTTAGAAACTGAAACACACAGTTGGATCCAGGAACCAAGGATTGTTTTAGGATTAAAGGAAGTTCAATGAAAGGGGAAGTGGGTTTAAGGACAAAGAGGACGGGAAGAGTGAAGGACGTTAGAAAGAAGAAAGACTGGAATGACTGCCTGTTGCTAAAGGAACAAATTAGCACAAAGAAAATGTAGGATTCAAATCTAAATATGGGCAAAGACGAATGTGGAGTAAAGAAAAGGGTAGTGGGTGAATAATAATAAGAGAAGAAATAGAAGATGAGAGAATTAAAAACTAATAATTTAAATTAAAAGAGGAAAATTCCATACGAGAGAGTGAATATTGTAGGTGGTCCAAATTTTCAGTCTGAGGGGACGTAAATAAATGCAGGAATGAGAAAAGTGGATCAACTACTGTAGAGAAAAGGAGAAAAGAGGAGGTAGCGAGGGATTCAGAGGGGAAGAGAGGCTAAGTACATGTTTTGGGAAAATTCAACCAATGAGATGAGGGGAAGTCGGTGGACAAAGAGAGGAGAAGGTCAGTGAGTGTCCGAGGCTACAGGGGCAAATTAGACTGAGAAAAGTAGATGGGAACACAGAAAAAAGTAAAGGATAAGCTGGACTGAGATGCTTGGAGTAGAAAGTGGTGAATGTGAAGAGGACTAAAAGAGAGGAATGAGAAAAGGTTGTGGGGTGAGGGGTAGTAATGGGAGCAGACGAGAAAAGAGCCCGAGTGTGTGTTTTCTGGACTCAAAGCGTGTGATTCAGCCTGGCTAATAAGGAAAAGCTCTCAAGAGGCACTCGTGTGCTCCATCCTTTCCTCCCCCTTGCTCTCTTTCCTTCAATAGACCCTTTCTAGGTCTCTCTTCCCCCTGTTGCACTCTCTTCCTCTCATTTAATGATTTCCGCCTCTCGTATTTGCACAAGTAGTTCTCAATGAAAAATAAATTCCATGCAAAGGACATCCGCCCGTGATAGAGCATGTGCGTGGTAAAAGGACACATGGGCACATGCACTCCTCCTCTTCAAAGGACGAGTGCACGCACGTTCACAGACTCGCTAAAACTTTCAGGACAAATAAACTCTGCTATTGTTCATCTGTCATATTATTATTCATACGTTGATGGTCTGTTGTGTGTCTACAGATGCCTGTGTGCCCTCGGACTGTGTGTTACTGTGTTACACCCTCGCTAAGACAAAATGTAAATACTGCATGTGCGTGTTTCTGTCATCATACAATTAGTGTGAGCTTCAGTTTTATTTTCTAGCGCTAAATTTGGGCCCCTTGACAGAGTAGTGTGCAGACTCACCCAAACCTACTACAGAATTAATGCAAACATGGACAGGAAACATTTAAACAACAACACATCTCTTTTTTCTTAATGAATTTTTATGTCTTTAACTCATACCTGATTTAAATTCATCCCATTTGCCCGTCTAGGCTGTCAACTTTGCCACCTCTTCCATCACCGCTGCCTTTTTTAGGATAAGGTCGTATGGACCAGATATTGAGAAGCATTTCAGTAAAGTGGCTCCGTGGTGTGGTGGTTTACACATTCGCCTAACAACCAAAGCATCCCCGGGAAGAGACACAAATCCCTGTGGGGTTACGTCAGGAAGAGCATCCGGGGTAAAAATGTGCCAAATCAAACATGCGGAGCTTCCCGCTGAGCGTCGTGAATCAGAAAGCAGCCAAAAGCTGAAAGTGGCGCACGGTGTCAGCGTGTAGGTGGTTTGTGCCAGATGTTTTCCCTCAGAGACCTCGGTTCATTACAGTAGACCTCCATGTTGACAGTGTTACCCGGGGGATGAATTAACAGTGCAAATGCTTGTGGACAAGCTGCTGAGCTTTCGTGTCGCCTTCAGACTCGGACTCTCACACCGCCGTGTGGTTTTGGAGTCGTAATCAGAGGATGGTCTTCAGCATGAAAGTCAGATCACACCAAATGCGACGAGGTCGGTGATGAAGCGAGGAAATCACAGAATGCACAGGAACGTGGTGGGAACGGGACTTGGCTGGGAAACAGCTGGAAGCAGCGCAGAGCTGCACGAGGAGATGTTTATTTATGGCTTCTAAGGCAGGAGTCTGAGAACTTTGTGATCACATTTTTACAGATATTTGAGTCTGATCAGAGACATTATAAGAGACAGACGTGGCCCCAACAATTCCTGACCTCAGATACACGTGATGATGCCACAGAACAAAACTGGAGGTAGACGTTTAACTTCTTAAAATCTTATTTTGGCGTCTCATAAGAAAATCCTTTAATCGCCTTTGTTTTAGATTTAAATGAAGAAAGAACGTGTAGATCAAGCTTCATAAGGACTCTCTTATAGGCCCAAAGGTCCACCTATGACACACACACACACGTAGGCTTGTCTGAATAATGTTATGCCCGACAATATTGAATCTGTACAGTACTCACAGGCTCACTGATTGCCATGGCGATTGTATGCCAACCTCCTCTGCCGCTGTGAGCGCGTCTCTTGCACACGCAGGGATTTAGACAGCTAGTCTGATTGATGTCATGGCAGTCGATAGAGTGCTAATTACTCCTCGTGTGCAGACGGCGCCGTATAAGAAGCAGTGTCATATCCTGTCAGCTGCATTTCAAAAACACATGTCACTTCCTGTTAGCCTGTATGGAAAAAGAAAGAAACCGAGTAGCCTGACAGCCCGTCTGCGTGCCCGCCCCACATACACAACAGCACCGTGTTCCTCGCTCTTTTCATTCACACACACCCTCTCCCTCACTTCCTGCCCCTTCCTGTCTTTCTTTTTCCCCCTCTGTTTCCCCTCTGACCCACCTGCCAGCATTGGTGATCTTTTGTTGTCAAACTTCATTAGTGGAGATGTCAGCTAATTAGAGCGAAGCTTGGGAGATTAGGAGGAAGAAGATGAAGATGAAGAGCGAGACGAGGGAGGGAAATGAAGGCAGGGCAGAGGAGATGGAGAGATTAGGATGGAGTGGGAGGGAAGGAGAGATGGATTGTATCAAGCTACAGATGGAAGTGACAGCAGAGATGATTACCTGCATAAACTGAGGAAGGTGAAACGGGGCAGGTGTGAGAAATAGATTGCTGTGGAGATTTACTGTAGGAAATTAGCCACGGCAACGAGAAATGCAAAAAGAAAATTGAATACATCACAAAAATGTCAAGACGACAGAGCAGATCTATGTTGAAATCTCATATCCGTGTGAACGAGATGATGGATAATAACTGACACTGATTAAGCTGTTTGGTAGCGTGCAGGTGAGACGGGAACAGCGGAGTGAAGCGAGCTAATGCATTGACCCGGATCCCTTGTTGTGGTCCGGTTGATCCTTGTAAGACGCAGCTGATAACGATCCGGCGCTCTACAACTAGACACCGGGGAGAACACACAGGCGGCACACATTCGTGGACACGTTGAAAGAAAAAGTCTGCACCTCTATCTCGTCATCGTCAGTCAATAAAAAGCTATATTTCTCTGTTGTGCTGCTTCGGTCTTATCGACTGCAGTCTGTCAGGTCTTTGCTGAGAGATAATGCGGCTTATTTTTAGGCTGTTTGTTTGTGGGTGCGGGTATTTAAGATACAAAATAATTGCTGTGTAACAAGATGAATTTATCTCATTTGGTGAAACTTTAGTGAGAAGCTTGTTTTCGGGGTTTGAGCCTTATTGCTGCCTAACGCGGCTGAATGGGACGTCGATGATCATTTGGCCGTACGGTGAAAAGCACGAGGCGCTCATCTGTAACTGAGACACGTTTCTTTGTTTCAGCAGTGATCTGAATCAGCAGAGGGATGCAAACTAAAAAATAAGAGATTTTTACAAAGTTTGCACCGTGCCACGAGCTTCTGGATCAGCTGCAGTTTATGTCTTTAAGCTTTATTGATTTTTTTTCATGGCTTTGTGTTGTGCTAATGAAAGAAAATGCAACAGAAAAAATCTTGGGGTCAGCAGATCTGTGGATGTTTATTTTTATCCTTTTTCATCCAAGAATGCAGCGCTGACAGAATCTGACACACACACACACACACACACACACACACACACACACACACACACACGTCGGATATTAATATCTTGTGGGGTCCTCTAATTGACATGATGCTTTCCCTAGCCTCTTACCCTAACCATGACCCAACTGTAACCCTGTCACTAAGACCACATTTCGAGTGTGAAAAATGCCTTCAAACTTGTGGGGACCAGCATTTTGCTCCCCACAAAGATATGAACACACGCTCACACGTAGACACACACACACACACACACTTTTTTTGTGTCCTTGAGGCCTGGAGTTGCCCACCGCTGCTGTAGAGTATAGCGACATGCATTTTGAGCATTAAACATTAGATTATCTTTAGAGGATTTCAACTTATATCCACTGGATTTGTCCTGAGTGGACCATCTTACTGCCCCGGCTGCTGTGCTCAACCACTTTTGTGACTTTTACCTTGATTATTCGTGGCACAGATTCAATAAGGTGCTGGAAACATTCCTCGCAGATCATTGTTGATGTTGACGTGATAGCATCACACAGTTTCTGCACATCCATGATGCACATCTCCCGTTCAACCACATTCCAAAGGCAGCCTGTGCAGCTCATACAGGAAACAGGAGACCACACCCCTTGTGGTTGTCTGAGGATGCAGCCCATCTCCTACGAGGCTCAACTTGTTGTGCATTCAAAGATGCTCTTCTGCATATCCTGATAACCTCAGACGATTGTCTGTGAACCCCCAACCACGTCTACGTACCTAAAAGCATTGAACTGCTTTCATGTGATTGGCTGAGTAGATATTTGCACCGATGAGCAGGTGAGCAGGCGTAACCCAGCGTGTACACATGACCCGAGTACACGCCAGACCACAAAACTGCTTTACAGTAACCCGGGACGCAGAATTTTAGGGATTACAGAAAAAGAAATGGCTTCTTTTATAAGAGTCGCGTAAATATTTATAGAGTTTAATGACAAAGACATTTTTCTTTACTGTGGACGCTGATATATTTTAGGGAGCATCTCGCCATGTTATTAATGGAGCAGAATTTTGAATTATTAATAGCAGCATTATTAACGGCTACGCAGAGTTTCCGATTCTGATTTTAAACATTTATAAAATTATTATTGGTCTGACAGAGCAAGAGCACGAGATTGATCTCCCTGTGCTCACTCTCTGTGTGTGTGTGTGTGTGTGTGTGTGTGTGTGTGTGTGTGTGTGTGTGTGTGTGTGTGTGTGTGTGTGTGTGTGTGTGTTAAGGAGAAAGTAAAGCCTGCTCTTGTGGGCCCGTGCCCTGCTTTACTTAAATATAGATGAATGAAAACAATATATTTTAGTTGAAAATGTATTTTGGGCACAGTCTCGTCTACGGTGTGGTGAACGAGCACATAGCAGAGCTGTGCTGCAGTATGAGCCGCTGTCACATGACGCAGGCGTGTTCATAGTTAATGACCGCGCCGTAGTTAAAAAGTGAAGTCATTCCAGTCTGTGCTCTTTATGGCTCACTCGTTTCACCACAGCTGATCAATAGCTCCTTCAGGTCCTCTGTCTGTGGTCGCGAGCTGTTTGCATACATGTGTGCGGGTAATGTCTGTGTTTGTCATGCTTATTATTTATTCTTCAGCCTGTCCTCTGCCTTTTATGTGGGGTCATAAATCACATGAAGTTCCTGTTTGCGTGTGTGTGTGTGTGTGTGTGTGTCTGCAGACAGAAACAAATGCTTTGCTCATTCATTGCACATAATTTTCCCTCAGGCCCTCCGCCAATAAAAAGAGCATAGGGTGAGGGACATGGATATATTTGGTGTGCGTGTCATCTGAGTGATGTTAGCTGGTTAGCTACGTATACATCCAGAGTACATATACCTCCGCCTCTCTATATTTCCTCCAGTTCCTCCTCCTCTTCTTCACAGGAGCACATGCACTCACGTATGGTTGGACAGATTGATCAAAGAGTGAAGGATAAGTGATGATCTGCCAGGCTCTGTGAGGTTTTTCTACTGCCTTCCATGAGCTGGAATCATATACGACCTTCAGGAAGCTGAATCCTGTCAACATAAAATACACTTTTAACATTTTAGGATATGTTTACGTGATAAAACACATGCTTCAACTCATAAAAGAGAACTGTAAACATTTATTTGAGAGAAGATGATGATGTTTTCCCTCTCAGTGAGGAGGTCTAGACTCTAAAACGTGTTTTGCTTGGTCATCAGGTACAGTTGGCATCTCTGTTCGCTTCTCTTCTTTCACTTCCAAATGTACTCATTTAACAATGGATGTTATGGTACCTGCTGACACAGCGTTCTTTCACATTTAGGATAGAGTATCAAGTAGAAACACTCCTACGCGCGCGCACACACACACACACACACACACACACACACACAGACTAGATTGTGTGTCACTCTAATGCATCCTCCTCTGCTGTACATCAGTGCAGCTTTTTTAGCATAGTCTCTCCAGTGTCTCCGGTAAACTGATAAATGACTGACTAATGACTGCATTTAGTGTGCTGGGGATTTTTTTTCTGTTAGAGGTGGACACTGAAGATTTCATCATTACACAAATATCCAGAAAGTTACTCCGACCACTTACGGCGTTACCGCAGATCTTTAATTGGCTCGTTTTTTTTTTAGAGTTTGCTTAAATCTAATTTGTTCGTCACATCAGATCTTTAGCACAGACTGTCAGCTGGATCTGCTCAGACTTGTACATGAGACATACAGTACAGTGCAAAAGTCTTGAGCCACCTTCATTTTTTGAAGCCAAACTTTCTAAGCTTTTCTTTTAGATGTGGCTTATTTTTCTCTCATTTTCAGTCCAGTACCTGACCATGTTCAGAGGAGTGTTTTTGGTTGTTAAGCCACTTAACACTGACCTGCAAGTTGTTCAACCATAACAAGGCTCCTAACTGAAGGGATGAACAGACAACTCAGCAAATTACCAGTTTTAAATTAAACCTTTAGGCAGCCTGTCACGAAAACATCGAATTTGTTCTCATTTCTTTAGCTGAATCTATGAAAGATGTCAGAGAGCTGTTAACAGTAAACTTGACATCTCTCAGCATGGTGTGCAGTGTGTTTAAAAAAAAACTGAGGAAATTGGACAAATGAAGAGGTGACAGGCCTAAAAACTGTCTGCAACTGAAAGTCACGTCCTTAAGAATTAGTAAAAACACAAAAAGATGTGAGATGGAGCTGAGAGATGCATCTGGACCTTGAGTTAATCTTATAAATGATTATCAGAAATGATCTCAGTGGAAGGTGACTGTCAAGGCCTTATTGACAAAAGAGAGAGAGGTCCAGCGGTGGAGGCTCTGTCATGGCTTGAGCTGCGTTTTTGTCAGTTGTGTTGAAGATCTTGTTAAAACTGATGAATTACAAGCACAGAAAAGTACTACCAAATTTGAATCCACCATGTAATACTCGCTGGAAAGCATCTGCCATGATCCCAAACACACCTGCCCATGCTGTGAAAGCACACCTGGATAGAAAAACACACCTCAGCATCAATGAAGCAGCGTGGGATCATCCTACAGAGAACAGAACAAAAGGTTGAAACAGAAGGAGCACGATTGGAGAGAGTTCAGGCTGTGTAAAGAATAAAGGTGGTCATACCAAATATTGGTAACACACTCTGTTTTTTGCCTTTTATATCTTATTTTCATGTATGTTTACATGAGTAAATTAGAAAAATATGATGAAATGAGGTGGCTCAACACTTTTGCACAGTATGATATCACAGATTTATGAAGAGCTGCACCATTTAAACTACCTAAATATTTTATCTTATAAAAAATATAGCTTTGAATTAAGATTGCTGCAGTGACCTTGTTTTTCATTTGCCGTTAGAGGCCCTCTCAGTGTCAGCTGAAATTACCAATTCAATCACCTCCTGAACAATGGTTATTATTACTTTCTTTCCCAGGAATTAGATCACTTAGGCCACCTCTTTTCTTCTTTGCCTGCCAGCCAGACTGCCAGCGACCAACTGCAACAAACCTGATATGTGAATAAAAATATACCTGCACCTGCATTTCAAAGACGTTTCATGAACAAGCATCTGGCTTTGGGCTTTATTCTCTCCATCTGTGTGCGTGAGTGCTGCTGGTTGAGACACATCAAAAAGGAACAGATGTCATTTGTTAATCTGAATGCAGCCATGGCCATGAAACCCACAGAAACTGATGGAAACTTGTGGTCATGGAGCTCATTTCTCATAATCATTTCTCACTAAAAGTGCATTGAAATGTTTTTCTTTCCGTGCTATATTTTTTTTACTTGAGTCATTCTGGTCATGTGCACGCATTCGTTTAGAATGTATTTTTTATATTATCAAATTATTTTGGAAAGTTTATAAACTATTTAAACCTGCATAACTGTCTTTGCATTAGAACCTAACACATATAAAGAGAATTCTGGACCATAGCTTCATACAGCCATTGAATAATAGAGGTTATTTAATAGAAAAAAGGAGTTATTGCAATTGTGTGTAATTACATCTTCCGACAAACTGATGAATTCTTAGAAACTCAAAAATAATGTTTTGAGAAGGTTTGTGGAAGCCACCATGTTTCCCCACCATGTTTGAATACAGTGGCTGCAAAGGACATCTCCCTTATGACAAATGCTGTACTACATATAATCATATCTATTTTTTGTCTTTCACCTAAGAAACAAAAAATGAAGGAAAGAGTCAACATTACCAGCATCTTAATAACATATCATCCTCTTCCCCTCAAGCCTCATTTCCTGAACTGAATTCAGTTTATGCATGAAAACATGCATAAACATGATCATTCATTTATTATTGTTTGCAGTTTAGACATGCTAAACAACAACAGCTGGTTATAAGCTAGCATTTTGTTAGCAATGTTAGGCCGGCGTGTCAACATTACTCTGATAAACAGTTTGATGACATTTTCACATTGAATGAGTGTCAGACTTTAACAGTGTGACATTAACTTCAGAGAAAGTTTCACTAACAGCAGCAAAGAGAGGCTAACAGTGGCTAACAGATGCTAACAGCAGCTAACAGTGGCTAACAGCAGCAAAGAGAGGCTAACAGTGGCTAACAGATGCTAACAGTGGCTAACAGCAGCGAAGAGAGGCTAACAGTGGCTAACAGATGCTAACAGCAGCTAACAGTGGCTAACAGCAGCAAAGAGAGGCTAACAGTGGCTAACAGCAGCAAAGAGAGGTTAACAGTGGCTAACAGATGCTAACAGCAGCTAACAGTGGCTAACAGCAGCAAAGAGAGGCTAACAGTGGCTAACAGCAGCAAAGAGAGGCTAACAGTGGCTAACAGATGCTAACAGCAGCTAACAGTGGCTAACAGTGGCTAACAGCAGCAAAGAGAGGCTAACAGAGGCTAACAGCAGCAAAGAGAGGCTAACAGTGGCTAACAGGGGCTAACAGCAGCTAACAGGGGCTAACAGCAGCAAAGAGAGGCTAACAGGGGCTAACAGATGCCAACAGAGGCTAAATGTAATGCTACTGGCAGATCAGCATATCCTCACCAACTCATCAATGTGTGGCTGTCATCAGTCAGGACTGAGCTTCTCTGGCTCATATTTGACTCCTTTCATAAAGTTTTACAGAGTAAATAAAGGTGGACGTTTCTCTTTGATAGAACAGAACTCAGTTCACTGCAACTGGTGACTTTACTGGTTTCAATGGTAAGAAATATACCCAGTGAAACACAGAAGCAGTTTACTGTATAAATTCCATTCTGTTAACATCATTCATCACAAGCACTTTGTATGTCACATGGTTATGAAATCACATTAACTGTTTTTTGACTAAGAAGAAATGTTACACTTCTAGTACAGTGCTTCTGGTATTTGCTGTGTTGTAATTCTGTTTTTCCCACTCCGGCATCATCACTGTGGAATTTCTTCCTGCCTCTGTGTCTGGACATATAAGGTCATAATTCTTACTTTTTAATCTGTTTTTCTTAGCTGCGTCAGAAGACAATGGCTCATTGACGGGCTGATCTAAAAGGGCAGACAGCCAAGCAATGATTAGTCCGAAAGAAGTCTACAAAAACATTCTTTTAAAATAAACATGCAGCATGTATGCTTTCAGGGGTGCTTAATATTTAGTTTGTGCAATTATGAGAATATTTGAGATTTCTCACCTGGTTCAAAACCTAAAATGAGAAAATCCCAGTAAGCTAGAATAAGCAGTTTGAAGCAGAGCTTTACAGAAACACACATACTGAAATGTAGATGGGACCAGGATTCATGCATGATCTCCCAGTTTTTGTTCAAAGAAAGCCTTGAGGTGAATGTGAGTGTGCTGCTATTTTTCGGACTTTTTAGAAATCACCTGATTTTGCATCAGTGCGGGTTTTTTCTCCTCGTACCATTTCAGTTCATGAAATTGCAAATTGTAGTCCTAATGGTGCATATGGGTACATATGTGTATGATATGACTTTCTGTATTTCCATTACGCACGGGTGAGTGAGTCTGTGTGTGTGTGCCTGAGCCCAGAGTTCAGTGTTGATATGCTGCATATTTCCTGTGCTGACAGAGAGAAAGCATATTCATAAAATGATTGATGTTTTTGTTTTTGCAAGAGAAAAATAAAAAAAGATGAAAAAACAGATACAGATGTAGAAAGTGACAAAGATCAAAATATTGGTCCTTTGCAAGTGTGCTCACAGAAACTGAAGATATGCTTGCATGTACCCAGCTGGCGCTGTCTAATTTCTCTGTGACGCTGACCCGTTCTAGTGGACTCACTTTCAGTCAGGGAAGAAAATTGTTTGGTCGCAGGAAGAAAAGTAACTCAAAGGACGTGGCCACACCGAGGTCCCACTCCTAGTTTGTTACAGATGCCTGGCCAAGACTGTATTAACTCATTGTAACAGTTTACACAAATAGGCTTAACCGTATGAACGTTATTTTAACCAAAACCGTTAACTTTTCCAAATCTCAACAAAGTAAAATATGTCAAACTGCTTTCTGCATTCATCAGTGCAGACGTCTAAGATCGCACCGCCTTAGTCAGTGTGTTGTACACACATCATTGCTTGCTGGCTAGCCCCTGTGGTTCGTGGATAGTGAAATGTGAGATCAAAAAATGTGGGGTGGTAGAGGTCAGCTACTAGCCGGAACCACGGGTTAGTAGATCGAACCACCAACCACCGGTGTGCTCCAGTCTGCTCCAGTCTACTTGGGCAAGATACTAACCCCATGTTCCTCTCCGATGCATCCATCAGAGTGTGAATGTGTATGAATGTTAGATAGGGAGCACTTAACAGCTTAGAAAAAGTGCTTGTGTGAATGGGCGTGATTGGGTGAATGAATTCGTTGTGTAAAGCGCTTTGAGCGCTGTATAAGAACCAGTCCATTTACCATTTACCATCAAGGGGGTAAAGGACCATCTCAAGGTGACAAGCAACCACATATCCCTGGCCAACCTCAACTGTGACTTTTTATTTGACAAATTTAAGAAATCCAATGTTAGCCACTTAAAACTGCCCCTCAGCCTAAATCCACAGTGTCCTTGTTGTTGCAGCACATGTAGCATCCCCACTGATTTTCCCTTTTCTGCTACGGGTTAACGTGTGCATGCTTGTCAGTGCTGTATTTCTCTCCAGTGTAACAGTGTCAAATCTCATTTTCTCAGCTGAGATTAAATTAAATTAATATTGTAATTGTAGACGGACTAGAGGACCAGGGGCATCTTTGGTCAGGGGGACAAGTTTTCATTTAGGATGGTGTGTTTTTCCTCATTGATCATCAGGACGGCCGTCTGATGATGATGATGATGACGTCTTTATCCTGTCTTCCTTCTCTCACCCCACCCGGTCGCAGCAGATGGCCCCGCCCCTCCCTGAGCCTGGTTCTGCCGGAGGTTTCTTCCTGTTAAAAGGGAGTTTTTCCTTCCCACTGTCGCCACAGTGCTTGCTCATAGGGGGTCATATGATTGTTGGGTTTCTCTCTGTATGTATTTGTGGTGGAATTAAGGCACAACGGGACCACAGACCTGCGTTTTGAGCCATCTTTATTCACCTTTGTCACACCACCACAAGAACCCCTGAGTCCCCGTGTTTTAACACGGTGGGCGTGATTACCTGCACGGCACCGCAAACCACGCCCCACCACAGTATTATTGTATGATCTACCTTACAATATAAACCAACTGTTGTTGTGATTTGGCGCTATATAGGTAACATTGAACTGAATTGAACAGGCTATTGTGTTACATTAATGGAAATTCTGAGAAAGTGTAATAACTGTATAATTCAGCAGTTTGTGTTTATACAAGCCTGGAAGCATCAAAATGAACACCCTTCACAAAACAGTTCTTATGGTTTTGTATGTTATAATTAGTTTTTATTTTATTTTGACTTTTTGTTTTTAATTCAGTTTTGTTTCCAGAGCAGATTTTCTTGTTTCTGTTTAGTTTTTATTATTTTCAGTCTTAGTTTTAGTCTTTTCCATATGGAGAGAATTTGTCAGAGGCGAGATTTAAGAAAGAATTCTTACATTTAACAAATTTAAATAATGTATTATTGTAGGGTCTACCTTACAATATAAAGCACCTTGAAGCAACTGTTGTTGTGATTTGGTGCTGTATAAATGAAATAAAACTGAATTGATGTCATTTAGTGTTATATATTTATTGAGTCACTCCATCTCAAATCATCACATAGACTGTATTCTGCTCGGCCACCTCTGATTTACCTGAAAATTGTACAGTTTGAAATGTACATGTATAGATTAATGGTTGCTGATGAATTTTTGCTTCATATATCAAATACTTAATCAAGATATTTACCTTTTGTTTTAATTACCATCAATCCAGTCTCAGGTCTTTGTTTTCATACTGAGCTAATATTCGAACATGAATATCTTACATGGAAAAAAGAATAAAACCAATGATGTAAAGTTTCCTAAAATTCTACTAAAACTGACAGAAGAAGGCTGGTGTAGTGTTTGTGAATAGGAAATCGTTGTATTTCAGAGTAATTCAAAATAAAAGATGCAGAGTACATTTTGACATTAAATTCTTGGTCACAAAAATGAAGAAGGAAAACTTTTCATTCAGCTTCTGAGTTGGATTGGCAAATATGACAAATTTAAAAAAAAATCTGTTTTTTGCGAGTTGAAGAAAATTCTGGAGTTTCCAGATGGTGCTCTAATTATAACTGAGAAAATAATTTTGTTAAATATATGCATGTTTTTTCATATTGGGAGCCACTCTGTAGGCGTGCACACAGCCTCAGAGGAGTCTCATAATTCAGGTTTCAAATACAGTATTAAAAGCGTGACATGCTAGAGGCGGGCTGACCATTTACACAATACAAAACATCTATATCCAAATCTCAGACTAACATTTCTGACTTATGAGAAAATTCGAATCTGTTTATTGAACTTTCTGACAAATTAAGTTAATTATCAGTTTGTGCATATGAATTTTAATTTGTATCATTTTGCCTAAATGTGGCATTTTTGTATGATTTATTCTGGGTTTACAGAAAAAACACTGATGAAGAAATCTCCAAAACACACTCAAACTCATGTACCGAGTATGATACAGTTGGCAGTACAGGGTTAGCGTCCATACATCCCACAGTTATGCTCATTATTTTCCAATAAGAGTCTCTTACTCTGTTTGTTATGTTGGCATATCTGTTTGCAATAATCATCTAAAGCCTTGTTTCCTTTTGCTTTTGTTTTCTGTGTGCATGTGTGGCTCTCTGCCTACCTACGTGTGTGTGTGTGTGTGTGTGTGTGTGTGTGTGTGTGTGTGTGTGTGTGTGTGGCAGTATGGACCGGATCCAGCAGCTGAGACGAGAATACCAGCAAGCTAGAAGAGAAGGAATGGTGCCGCCATATGAAGAGTTGGACCCACGACGCAGAGGCCATGAAAACGACCCACACAGGGTAAGCAGCACAGTGACGCTCACACACACACACACAGATCACAGTGCTGTGTGTGTGTGAGGTTTCTTATTCTCTATCAGAATGATCACTGCTTTTATTGCGCCTGTCAAGTGATGAAGGTCCTTTAGCTGTCAGTCGCAAGGTGCTCTTTGACGTGAGCGGCTCCTGTGGGCATTGAGCCGATGGGACTGATATGATCCACTTTTCATGAGGATGACACACACGGAGGAGATAAGTAGAGGTTTTATGCGCTTGTCGTTCGGCAGGTAGTGTTTTTCAAATCTGCGCTCAGATTGGCTGAGTCACGCTGGAAGACGCCGAGGAGCACGTCTGCGATGCCGTAATAATGTTAAATTATTAATGCGCTAACAAGAACTCACCTCCCACGTTAGCACCAGGTGTCACCCTGCAATGACTGCGCTTGCCACCGTTGCAAATGAAGTGCATGCAAATATGTTGTGGACTGAACAAAGCTGCTGGTTTAGCACATCGATGATACGTTTCTGCTTTCTTTCCTGCTCCTTTAGGTCCTCGCGCAGTAACTGTCTGATTATACAGGTGCTGCAAGTTTTAACAGTTTAACAAAAAAATAATAATAATTTTGATCCTGCAAAATCAGCTGCATGTTTCAAATGAAAGAGGCTTAAATGAGTAGATTATTTTAACTAATACTCACAACTAATGTTTGGATGAGTAAACCTGAGATCCCAGAGTCAGCTCAGTGGATCGTGTCCCCGACTGCTGTTATTAACATACAGAAACACGACACACAGAGTGGGAAACGAGCCAGAGGCCCGTCGCTGGACTCTGAGGAAAGAAACGGTTTCCTTCTTCACCGAGGAGCTGAAATTAATCTGCTATAATAAACAGATAGGTTTATTGCAGCAATCACAGTTTAACTGCCGTACCGTGAACTCCTCGAGTCTGCTCATTGAGCCCGAGTCAGAAGCTTTACTTCTGTGTACACAGACGCTGTCAACATTCATTATAGCCAGCTTAAAACATAAAAAGGATAATTAATACATGCAGTCGGGCTGGGCGATGTCACGACTACGAGGTGGCACATTAACCACATCTGCGTGTGGGTGTGTGCGTGGGAAAATGTAAAGATCTGGGCGGTATTGCGTTTGGCACCGGTCCCTATGGGCGGCGCGGCGCTGCAGAGGTTAGCGCCGCTGCCTCACAGCCGGAGAGGTTTGAACCCGCTCATCATCCGTGGCCTCTCTCCCCGGAGTGTGCATTCTTCTCGCTGTGCCTGTTTTCCAGTCCGTTTGCAGCTTTAGCTGGACAGACGCTTTAGGAAATGGACGGGTGGATCATTCGGAACAAAAACAAGCTGATAATAAAAGTTTGTTTTAAAGTTATTTTTTAGAAATCTGTGACTTTTTAAAGTAATGAAATTACCATGATTGATTAGGAATTTGATCGCCTGTGTCACTGCATCTAAACAGCTTGCTTATCCAGACTTATGCTCGGCTCCCGCTTTAATTCACATCTAAAAGTAATTTGGTTTGTGACCCGCCGGGGGCAATCGTCTTTCCCCTCCGATCGATAGCCTCGCATTACACTCTTCCCTGCCTCCAAATAAGAAAACTTTGTCGCCGTTTATATAGCAGAGCGTGAGAGCAATTAGCATGCTTCAGAGGTGCAAATGAAGTTTGAAGTGTCAAAGTTGGAAGGAAGACCAGTAGCGGTTGCCACGGCACCTAACGAGCCCCTCTCGTTACGGATGATGCATTTATTAATTAAAGCATAAGCGATTATTTACCTGACTGGCTCTCTGTCGCAAGGTTGGGGAGAGAAGTAATGCTTATGGAGGCGAGCTGGTGGCTAATTCAGCTCCACTTGTCTTGGTTTGTTTTTCTTCTTCTGATGTGTGTTTTATAGGATTGGCTGAATGGCTTTGAGAAGTAAACAAAATGAAAAGTAAAGTGTGGAGCGACCGAGACCAAAAACACCGATAAAGGCAGAGAGAGAGAGAGTGCCCATCTTGCATTTTTGCCACAGTGGGCTCGGCGTGTTTCCTCTTCTTCTTTTCCCCCTATGGCTCCATTACCATTTCACTGATTCATGGTTATGGGTTAGCTGTCTCCGCTAGCAAAATTATGTTTTGCTAAAAACAATTATCAAGCAACAAAAGCCACACCACAACTGTGTTTCCAAGTGAGCGCATTGTGTGTGTGTGTGTGTGTTTTGGAAGACAACAACAGACTTTCTCCCTAAGGAGACGGGGAACTAAATCAACAGGGCGCTGTTGTGTTGTCCCACACACACACATTTACACACAGTTATTCACACAGAGTACTGTACACAAGCCAATTGTTATGGTGGGTGGTGTGACACCGACTTTATTATTAGATTAAATTATAATGAGCAACCATCAGATAGTTTTGCCGTACTTTGGGTTTACATATGCGTGCTCATTTACAGTCAGTCGTTTAATTACTAATGTTGTTTTGTTATGTGAGGCAGAACGAAACGACCTCAGGTTTCAAATTTAAATCTGCCTACTCACTGAGCTGGTTTGCTTTCCTACCGCTGTAACCTCATCGCCGCACCCACGTCATGTCAAGGCAATGTTATTTATATATATATATACAGAAGATGACCAAAGTTCTGCAGCATGTCACATCGTCATATTAAAACACAAAACGCACAAAACCAAACAGCATAACAGAAATGGAGCAATATATGGAGTCCATCAGCAAATAGTTTCACTTCACAGGTGCAGCAATTCTTTAACACTCGCACGTAAATTCAGCAGATTTCATTTTTGTGTCGAGGTCAGACCAAAATCAGTAAAGCCTTCATATTACCCACAAGTTTTTATGGGTCATCTTCAAACTTCACAACAACGCACTTGGCTTTGGGGGAGACGAGTGCCTTTGTTGGCTAGGTTAGCACCTTCATTGTTAGCGTCCAGGGTCAAAGTTGACCTTGAAAAAAAGTTAAATAAACCATAAGGAGTAATATGTCATATGAAAGGGCATGAGGAGAGCTGTACAACAGACTTTTTATTTCTTCAATACAACGCCCTATGATGGCACAATCACACCATAACATCAAACATGAAGTTTTAGTTTCACCCTTGTCCTTTGGGGTGTACTCTGAGTGTGTTTGCTGTTTGCTGTGTAACAGTGGAAATACTGACAGCTGTCACTGGATTAATGATTAATGTAAAAAACTGTTGGATTATAAGACAAGCTGTGACTCCTCTGCGCTCCCGATAAAGCAGCCTGTTGTATAGCATCACTGCTTTAAAAGTGACCAATCACTTTTGACGTAAATATAATTTATATAAAGGTCCGATCCTTCATTTAGAGGCACACGGGAGACAGGAGATGTTGGCAGGATGACCTCTGTGACCTGTGATGTATCGTGGATTTAATCCACGCTTTGAAAACGTGCTGTAACATTTTTAAGACACCTGTAAATTTAACATGTAGCCAGTGCAGCTGAGCTGAAACAGCAGCGATGTGAGGAAGAGTGGGTGTGGACAGGCCTGATAAGGGTGTGGATTACAGTCTGCAGTCCTTCCTGTATTCTGATATTTTTTATATTTATATTAGAAAAGCACACAGCCTCTGCTGGTTTGATGCTCGTTTATCACAATAATCTTGTGTTTGTCCGTTCTGTGGTTCTAACAATAGTGCATTAATTTATTTCCGTTTTAAAAAATCATATTCTTATAAATGTTATTCATGACTATGAGGTAAAATGAAGAAAAATCCCCCGCTGCTGACCTTTTCCCCTCAAAGAAACACACTGATTCGTTTATCTGCACAAATTTGTATCGTTGTCGTCGTTTCTTTCTTCCCTCTCGTTCGTCTAACTTCTACAATTGTCTGTTTCCTGCCGATCGTCCTCGCCGTGCCGGTGCAGATGTGCTTCCTGAAGCTTGACATTTGCAGAAGTTTGTGCTAAATTTGACAAAGTCCTCTATTTCCTGCACTCCCTGAAAATGCCTGTCAAATTCTGTAACCGCTGAGCTCATCCACTTCTCTGATGATGACTCTATCCTCTTCGTCACAGTTGCTAGGCAATGCGGTTCACTTGCATTTGCCTTTTTAATGCCGTGTTCGTTGCGCCGACTTGACAGGCTCTCCAGCGCTAAATGGTTTGAGTTGCAGCTGTAGCTGCATTCTTGTGTGCGAGCTGAACTTCAGCTTCATCTTATTAACCGTGCTGGGGCGCAGGGAGTCGTCCACTCTGGATTTGGGGTATTTTGAGGTCTGTTGGTGTTAAAGTTTTTTTTGCCAGAACAGCAGATCGGTGACAAGTAAAACTGATTTTTGTGCCTTTGATCAAACCGAACAACAAGTCCTGTTACCGGTTAGACGTTCAGCTTCTTTGTAGTTTTATTTCTTTGCTTTCCTTTGAATAGAATTAGTTGCAGGTAATATTTAAAAGGAGAGGTCACTGTTACCTTTAACAGCTTCAGAGAGACACATGGAGTCGATTCAGTTTTATTGTTATTGGCAGCGAAGATCAAAAGTGAAAAAAGCTCATGAAAAATTGCTCATCTATGCCGCCTCTGAATGTTGCCCCTGCACGTGTATAATAGGACTTTTTATCATATCCTGTTGATGCAGCCCGAGTTCCCTCCACTCTTATAACCATGTCCGGTCCTGTACGTAGACAGGGGCGTCTGTGTGTGTGTGGGTGTGGGTGAGCGTATTTTGTGCGATTGTTTGTCTTTTTTGGTTCAAGGTTCCAGTCCTCTGAACTGCCTCCAGTATTTTCTCCAACCTCGTCAGAAAAAGGCGCACCATTGTGTGATTCACAGTAGAATTTGGGAAAATCCCAGCGCAGTAATTCCCAGAACCTTTCCCACATAAAAACACATCTTGTTTTTTGGCCCATTCTACATTCACTCTGTCTGCCTCTTTCTCACTTTTACTTATTTGTCTGACACCTCGACTCTGTTTGCAGCAACATTCGCAGGTTTGTAGCATCAGGTGGGAATTAAACCCACCGTCCATTTCAAAGAAATCAGGAAGATTTTGGCAGTTTGGGGTTTTCCCCACATTTAACCTCCAAGTTATCCTGAGCCTGTCCTTAGCAGACAGAAGCTTTAAACAGGTCACAAACGCTGGGACGTAGACACACATTAACAACCTTCTCACCGTGTTAAGACACTTTAACGGCACGATGTGGGAAAATGTGTCACGTTAGTCACGAGTTTCAGACGCCTGACTAACATAAACACAGTTTCCCTGCTGTGGAGGCAGCGTGAACAGAGCATGTTAGTGAAATACTTCCTCCCATGTTTAAAGTGTTAATAAAAGATCTCTGCTTTCACACGTAAACGTTTATCCATCCCTCCAGTGTCACATCTCAGTGTCTGGTGTCCATCTGTGATCCAGGTCCATCAGGAAGTCCTGCAGTCAGTCACCAGTGGGCCTGTTACATGTTCAAGTCACCCAGGTTATTACAGGAAACTAACCTAGATGAGAAAATATTCTAGTTGACTAAAATAAAAGTTATATAGAGTTATGTTTTTATTGTAACATCTGTACCAGTTTTCTTAATCCTCACCTCTGACATGTGTCTCCCACACAATAATAATTCAAATGACTAAAACTAACTAAAAAATAAATAAAAATAGACATTTTTCAATTAATAAAATAAAATCCACTTTGTAAACTGAGCTGAATTAAAAACAAAAACATCAAAAATAAAATAAAAACTAATTATGATAAATGGACTGATTCTTAGATATTAATGTTTTACTCGAACACTCAAAGCGTTTTATAACATTTTATCTCCAAATGAAGCTTCAGATTTTGGCCTGATGAATAAATCACAACCACCAGAATCCAATATCGAGTCCATCGTGTCGTCGCCCTTCAGAATTTTGTGTTTGTCCTTTCACAATCGTGTCAGGGCATGACTCTGTACTAACACACACACACGCCTTCCCTTTGTGACCTTGAAACGTATCATTTTAGAAATTATAAACAGGAAATGTTCGTGTTTCCTTGAGTGTTGTTAGGTGAACGGGATTAAACCCCAGATCTCTGTTAGTGAGAAAGAACAGCACTAAACCTTGCAGCAGAGAGCCGGCAGGGTTAAGAGAGATGCTCGTAGCTCCTCATCCCTCCTGCATCTTCTTCCTCCTAATATAATTTTCTATCACATTCAGTTTGGTTCATGGACTTTGAGCATGTTTTCTCTCTGAACCTCAATGTTTCCCATTTTTCCACTTTAATAAGAGGTGCATCGTTTTTTTTCTATTAAATATGACATTGAGAAATAAAATGCTCTTGTTGATGGGTTGAGTTGATCAATAGGTCCATCCATTTAGACTCATCTCCAAGCAATTGGACACAGTGGAATATGGAAACACAGTTGTGCTGTTCTGCATCCTGACTGAGCCACAGCTAAGGCCTGATACCTGAACGCTGCACTGCTGCTAGCAGACACTGTGATAACTGAAGGAAAGGAGTTTAAGGGGGTGTAGTTTCTACATCTGCACGAATAAATCCACATCAAAAGACATGCACGGAAAATAACGTGCATGTATCAATACCAAAAATCTATATTCAAACATGGAAAAGGACATAAGTAACACATGCAGGCAGTTTCAGGAGCAGTCGTGCTATTGCATGCTGCACATAGACACTCTGCCTAGTGCTTATATTAAAACCACAGGTGGTTTTCTCATGGAAAAACACATAAAACCCATTGCACAGTTCATATTCTCTAATGTTCTCTCTCCGCGGCCTTAATATAATAAAGTTATATTAAATTGCAGCTCAGTTATATGAGACAGTCTCTTTGTCAGTGAGTACTTTCCCCGTGCTGTGCATTTTTGCAGAAAAGGTCTTTTATTTACTTCACTGACAGATTCAAGCAAGAATTGAACCGCTTATAAATTTCACCCATTGCACAAATTGGATAAAGTTTAGTGTTTGGCATCTCTGGAGTAAAGCAATGTAAATTAATAATCTGACACATCAGCATTATTCCAGAAACAGCGTGGTAAGACCTGCAGTCCTTTGTTGGCTTCGCTGAATACAGAACTGGCTGACTGGCTGCATAAAGAAATGAATGCTAATAAAGGGGATACACTGTGTCAGGCTGCTCGCACAAGCTGCTCTGCAAAGGTTGTGTGAGACGCACAACATCCCAGCCAATAGCACGTGATCGCACACCTCCATCCACAGTCACAGTGTGCAGACAGATGCAGTCAGAGATGTTTCCTATATGATCACGAGACTGAGCCCAGTGCTGATTCTCACTCAGGCCTTATAAGGACAAGTAGACCGTTGGAACGGCACAAATGTGCTGAATCTAATGGAACAGAAAGGAAACTGGGATTACACCGATGGCCCAGAACAACTGTTTGATGGAAAGAAGGAAGAAAAATGACAGAAACAATAAGACGAGAGAGACAAAGTGTCTGCAGAGCAGACGTTCTACATTACTGAGCAAGATTTGACTTCTATATGTGGTTTCTTCTGTAAAACAGAAGGTCAAAGAGAGCCCATTTACTGTGATTGTTCCTAACCTAGGACTTCCTGCTGAGTATTGAACCCTTTCATCATTTATAATACTTGGAGACTTGTCCTTTAAGAAAACTAGTTTAATTTTGGTGATAAGCCTCTCAGTATGTATAGTGTGCCGTGTTCACTGCCCGATGAGTGCAAAGAGTTACTGGCTAAGGTGAGAGCAGAGACACGTTACGTCCCAAAAAAATGTGAGCAGGAACTACAAAAATGGCGGACTGAACACAGACAAGTTGTTTGCAACACGTTTGCATATGCATGTAACTTGGTTTAAGGCTCACAGAGTTACTCTTGTGCTGCCTCAGTCACTATCCTGAGAGGTCTGTGGGGTCAACATGAGCAGATCTCCAGATTCTGATTTGTGGGAAGCGCTCTGCTGACCTTTACATTCGTAGTTTTGTCTTGGTTGCTCTCTCACTGCTGTGTGTCTGTGTTGATGAATGGTGTCCATGTCCAGTAGCAGGTCAAGAGGTTACATGTCAGACAAGATGAGATCAGTGTCAGCTCAGTGGACTCACACACACACGCGCACACACACACACGCACACACACACACACACACTCACTGTCTCAGTGAATAATAGAGATGCTCTCATGTTCAGGCAGTCATTGTTCACCTTTCTCTCTTACGCTGTTTCGGTCTCTCCTCAGTCCCCGTGGACCACTTTGTCGTTGAGCTAAGCTTCTGCTCACACACTGAGTCATGAGGTCATCTTAGGCAAGGTTTGGTGGTTATGACAGGCTGAAGCAATTAACGACTGACTTATTGTCAGAGATTTGGAGCCATTAACAGCTAAAACATTCACAGTGACTGACCAAGAGTGTGTGTGTGTGTGTGTGTGTGTGTGCGTGCTGTTGAGTGGATGAAACCTGAAAAGTGTTTAATGTTTGAAGAATACTCGGAACCAGGTAAAGGTGAAAACTAGCATAAATCCATTTGCACTGTCACGTTGCAGCGCAGAAAGAAAAACAGGGCGTTAATCATAAACCACGATTTACAGTTAAAAAGTCAGAGTTAGTTCTTCCTCTGAAGTAACTGCCTGCGTGGCTCACACAGCTTACTGCAGCATTGTAATGAAAGACGCTGCAGAACATTAAGCCAAATGCAAAACCACTTTGAGTCAGGCTGCTCTGAGCCAAGTCACACAGCCTCCATTTGATTTGGCTGGAAAACAGTCGAAGCAAACCTGGTGTCGATAGAGATCCTGTTACACACACACACACACACACACCACAGACTGTATATAAATGATTGAAGAAGTCAGTGTGATGTACTCAGTGTTAGCATTTTTCCACCGCCATGTTGGTTTTTGGAACCCAGACTCACATCTGGGCAAGAGGGTCAAGTGCTAAAGCTTCAGCTACTCCTCGCACACCTGGAAATCTGCATTTACTGTGAATAATCCTGAACTAGGGTTAAATAAAACACTAATACAGTACTATAATGCTCCCCATTACTGGACACTAACGCTGACTTTAACACGCGTCAGATCTCTTCTTCTTCTCCTTTCAGCCGAGCCCTTTAGGGGGCGCCATAGCCAGTCCTTAGCCTGCTACCATAAAACCACCTCTGAGGTCTTCCTCAGGTCTTCCTGCCTGGCAGCTCCATCTTCATCATCCTTTGTCCACTCACTGTATCCACTCACACACATCCAAACCCTCTCCACCTAACTTCTCTAACTTTATCTCCAAAACACTCAACTTGAGCTCATCCAGGATATATTTGTTTCACATTGAGTCATGTGTGAAAACAAAAAACTGAACTAGAGAATATTTGATGGAAAAGTTGTTGGAAGAGTACGATATTTTCAGAATTGTTATCAATTACGTTTCCATTGATCAGCTGGTGTTGTAATTGTGACCCAGAGTGAGTGCAGATCCTTACTGAACCAAATCGATGTCGGTTCTTTTGAAATGTGACTTGGGTGCTTTGGACGGTGCTGGAGTCTGCACGGTCATTGAGACAAAGAAGGGGAACAAAAGGCGTAAAGACGAGGTGACGAGGTAGATGAAAATCAAGAGAAAACAGGCAGTTTGATGGAGGGAGAGAAGAAATGTCTGAAAGGGGAGAGCTATGCATTGGGTCATTATAGAGGAATGTTAATATGATTAGTGAATGACTGACCTCGCTGTCTGGGACTGGTGCCTGACTGGTCTGATGACTGCTGAACATCCATTACACACACACACACACACACACACACACACACACACACACACACACACACAATGCAAGAATGCAGACATACATCAGACACATATGGCAGAGCAGACACAGGCACAGGGATCGCGAGGATGAACTCACGCTCTCACATTAACTGAGAAGTGTGGAAGCTCGTGTGAACGCGCACATTTTCTCTTGAACACAGACTCTTTCTCTGACTTGTGTGGTTTGTGTGTTCGGGCTGCCAACAGGGCAGAATGAGTCAACATGTCATGACTTATTATCTGTTTTTGAACACGCATGATTTCCCTACAGTCTGGTCTCAGAAAGTTTGGGTGAAGACCAAATACGATTCGGGACTCTTTGGTTTCGAGCCCCCGCACGACTTCCTCTGTAATTTGTTTGTTCCTGAGTCTTCAGCATCGAAACGCCACAGAAGCTTTAATGTCATGATTTTATCCTCCGTGTAGCATCCAGCACCACCATCAAAGTTTACAGCGCTGCTGCCAGTAGCCGTGGAAACATGGAAATAAATCATCTACAAATTTTACAAGCGTCATTTGTGGTTTCTGTCGTGCAGTACTGAGTTTAAAAAGCAGAAGCCATCATTTCTCATAATGACCACACTGGTTTGTGTCGTTTGGTAAGATGAGCTGAGGGATGAAGAACCGTGTCGTGGTCTCAGTGGAATCATATATGTGTCTCGGTCCTGGGTCGTCTGAGCTCTGAGTTTTCTTGTATTTTGATGTCATTTTGTATTATGGTTTAGGTTTAAGTTCATTTAGTTAGTCCTGAGGTTATTCTGTATTATTATTATTAGATTGCCCTTGTGTCTTCTTCCCCGTGTCCCCCTCTGGTCTCCTCGTGGTTACATGTTTCCCCTTGTGTTAGTCCATCTGTCGTGTGTGTTTTCCCTGGCTGTGTGTCTTAGCTCTGCATCTCTGCACTTCCTGTTTTATTTTGACAGTCAGCTGTCGCCCTTTGTTTTGTATCTTTTATCCACCACAGTTTTTCGCTAAAACCTAGTCCTCTGCTCTCACTCCACACAGTCTGCATCTGCTGACTGTGACAATATAAAGTTACTGTGTGCTGTGAGTGCACTATGGAAATGTTTATGAGGAGAGACTATTCATGCATCATTCAGAGACGTGCAGGAAAGATAAAGCAGCAAATTTAACTTATCAGTAGATGTGCATGAGTGGTGTCACAGTGTGTACCTGCCAGACTGGAAAGAAGTCCAGAGCTGGTCGTGTTGAATGGTAAATGGTTCTTATATACAGCTTTTCTACTCTACTCGAACATGCCTCAATCTCTAATTCACACAAGCACTTCCTGTTAAACAGTCGTACACATTAACACTCGGGATACTTAGACTGAATGACCCGCTCTGCCTCCTGAGAGGCGACAGCCAAACTTTTTTACTCCACCTGGTATTCCCAGGCACTCTCCCATCCAACTCCTAACCGGCTGCACCCTGCTTAGCTTCTGAGCTCAGACGAGATCGGGCGTGGTCAGGGTGGTACGACCATGAGCTGTGGCGTTCTCAGCCTCAGAGGAACAAAACACTGTAAGTCTGTGTTTGAGGTGCTGTTCTTTCAACTTCTAACTATAATAATGTAATGATTTCCTCCTGAACGGGTGGGCCAATCACAACAAAACTTAGTATGAGCGCATCCAGGAATTATGAACATCTATATGTTTTTAAAACAGATTTATTATAAATACCAGTTCTTTGGATTTTTGCATATATTATCTTATCACAGGGCTGATAAAAACCACCTGTAAGGCAGGTTTTTGCTAGTAAAATGAAATAAAATTGGTTCTTTTTAACACACAATATTAAACAGAACCAATTATGCTTTGTCTCATTTTCTTACATGTAATCACTAAAAAACTGATTTGTAGGGATACAGTAGAATCAAATGGAATAGATCTGTATTTCCATTGTTATGCAGCACATTGCAGCTCTGCAGGTGTTCAAAAGATAAAATTGTAGGAATAAATTGGATATAAATAGTAGCAAAAAGTGCAAAACAATGACAACAATCATGGAATAGTACAGTACTGTGTAACTGTACTATATGGTCATCTGCAACAGGCACAGCGCTCCCACAGAGTGAAATTATGGTCTTGGAAAATGTTTGCCCCCATTTTTGCAAAACCGTCTCCTGTAATAGAAGCACAGCCATTAAATTTCTTTCAGCGTACAATCAACTGACAGTATTCAAAATCAGTTTACAGTCAACATTTACCTTCAGTGATTCACAGCAGCCTCACTGCTCAGCATGTCGACACGTTTCTCCAATATCTTTCCTGAAAACATGAAAAAACAAAGAGAATTTACAGAATAATAAGGTGTTACAACCAGCAGCAGGTAAATAATGAGTGTAATGTTTTCACACGGGGATGTCCCGCTGTAACCTTTGTCGCCGCCTTCACGATCGTAGGCTCTCGTGCTTTAAATCAGATGTGGGCTCAAACATGTGCCCGCATTTGGGAATTTCCCATTTTTAATCAAGAATAAGATCCTCGCGTGCAAACGCAGCGGCAAAGTCGTCTTTGCTGGAACAGAGCAGTTTGCATGGTTTGTATGACGGTGACATTCTTCTGTGCTCGTGCACGTGTGTGCAGGTATTTCCTTTCGTGTGCGGCTCTTGTGTCTTGATGGCGCGTTATCAACTTTCTGCTTTGCTCTCACAACTTTCATTGAGGATTTCAAGAAAGATGCCAACAGGCAAATGTGCAGCCCAGCTCAGAGAGCCTGGACGAGGTGCGTGTGTGTAAAGAGTGATGGGTTTTGGTCCAGTGGAGAGTGTTATCACCACTGGCCACTGCACTGTGGACAGGACAGATAGCCAAATTGTGTGTATGTGTTTGTTCGCGTGCGCGCGCGTTTTTTTCTTCGTTGTTGGCTCAGCTGTGTTATCGAGGACATACACACCTCTGCGTGTCACACGTGCACCTGTGTGCGTGCCTTGTACGCACTTTTTGTCAAACTGTGAGCAAGCAGAGTTAAAGTGTGTGTGTGTTTGTGTGTTTGATGTGTGATTCCTGAAGCAGCGTGCAGCTCTTGAGCTTCTTAGAGCTTCTGAGAGAAATATCTGATGCTGAAATATGGTGAGTCATTTGATAGATAACAAATACCAAGAGATGTGTGGAGAGGAAGAGAGCGGGCATACAGTAGTAAAAGTCAGAGTTTCACAAGGAGAGCAGGTAAAAGACTCAAGTGCTGTCAGCAGAGGCTGAGGCAGCGAGTGAGATTGTCAACTTGAAGTCACACCGAGAAGCTGAAAGAGTGCCGGGCAGCAGGGAGAGGGACATAAACAGGCCTTTTCCTGCCTGTTGGGTACTTTAAAGCTACAATATGTGTTATTTTACATTTTACAGTTTCGCTTCTTCTTTTTGTGATTAAAAATAGGCAGACTGTTACAATGATGGGAGAATTTTCCCTCCAATCAGTGGAAGCACTGAGGCAGAGGAAATCCCCCTCTCCTCTGCAGATCACGCCACCTTCTCCATCCAGCTCGCTCATATTTTTTTCACCTCAGTAACATTTATGCCTTCTCACTGAATACTTTTCACAGTTCATTTCACTTTAAAGAGCTCTTCATTAAATCAGGTGTAATTTATAGTTAAACATGGACTGCTTAAAGATCCTTTTTCTCTATTTAAAGTGTAGCAGAGGTAGACAAAAAGAGAGGAGTACGAGTTGGAGCCTCTGTGCTGTGTAACTCATCCATAATATCAATAAGCTTTACTGTAAGCGTAAAAGCTTAAGCTTACTTTTTTTAATTGGTAACATTTTAACCATGTTAGGTTTTCCTGAGAACTCACAGGTATTAAAGATAAATATGGCGCGTGGCAGGTCAGCCGTTGGGTTTTCTTTTGCTCTCTTTTATCAGCTTTTAAATTCTCCCATTGGTCCCTTTTATGGAGAGATTTGTTTCCAACTGTTAACTCAAAGCTAGCCAGCCTCTTCAGTGAAGATGTCTCAATAGTGTTTGGGAATTCAGGCCAAGACCCCGACACCCTCTCGCTCACACACACTCACACACTCATCCGTACTCCCTCTCCCTCTCTGTCCTCCCATCTGTGAGTTCAGATGAACACAAGTCTCCTGGGGCTTTTCATTGGCCGAGCTCCACACTAAGAGCCGAGCTAATTGGCCAGCTGGGGCCCAGCCGGTTGATGGAGACAGGGCATTGGCCAAGAAAAGGGTCAAGTGACATGTCATTGGTCAGATCGGATGATAACCTGGCAACACTTGAGGCTTTCTCTCTCGAGTAAAGTGTGATATGAGAAAAGAAGGATCTGCAGTAGACTGTTGGACAAAATTTGGCAACAGATTTTCTGAAGACAAAAAATCTTTGTTAATTAGCAGCTTTTTGGTTACGTAAAAGTCTTCGCAGTCCTTGTGCGAATTTGCAAATAACCCTCAATCATGAGGCCCTAAATTGCTGGACGCACTGAGTCACCTTCAGTTTCACCAATTTATCAGTCCGACTGCGAGTTACAGCCAACTGGTTACCATGACAAGCACAATCATGTGTGTGTGTGTGTCTGTTTAGTCTTATGCCAAGTCGAGACCAGCAACACTGAATGAAGGAGGCCTGTTTTACTGTCTTTGTATGAAACAAATCTGTGCTGTGAGGACCTTCATCAGATTGAAGTTTTTTTTTATTTTAATGGCCGTCTCTGTGGCCATGCTGTGGTTATGTTTATAGAGTAAAAGTACATGGTAGAGGTTAGGGAATGATTATGACCCTAGTGCTGTAGCTTGGCTGAAAGACTGTGTTTAGTTGCAGAGTGCAGCTGATTTTACAACAACACCACAACAATAACAGACGGTGTCAAACAGTCAGAAAGTCGACTGATAAAATTTACTGTCTTGTCTGCAGAGCTGAAGAGAATAGCCCAGCATCAGTAGTGTCGCAGTCACAAGGCCCATCATCAGTACAGATGGAGACATTAGCTAGCTAACAGTCACACAGGCCTAGAGACCAGTCTGCAACTATCTGGCAACCACCAGCCATTAAGGGGGAAAAATGGGTTGTCCCCAGCGAGTTGCGATTGCTAAAGCCCCATGCACAGGTGGTCCTACTAACCACCGGTCACTGAGGAAAACTATATAGTCAGCAATAAGTTGGCAAGTGGTTGCTGGAGGTTGCTGCAAGTTGCTGGAGTGAATTTGGATGCAAACAGTATATGGTGCTGTACCAAAAACTTCTGTTTGCTTTGGGGGCTAGCAGGTTGGAGCGCTCGGTTGTAGTTTGTGTGGAAGATTTGTCTGCAAACTACTTACCATCCACTGTGAGGTAACACACCAGGGTAGTGAATGCCCGGGGTCTGCATATTCTATATAAACTGTGACTGTCCACTTCAATCTGCTTGTGACCGAAACGATCATAAGGAGGTTTTTGCACCAACAAAATTCCCAGCAACCTCCAGCAACCAGTTGCCAGCCGGAGAGTACACATCGCAAAGTTCTGCAGCTAGCATGTCAAACACAGCAGTTGTTATTTAATGCACAACAGTGTTTGCACCACACGTTTTACATAGTGTACCACGAGAATCACGCTTAAGAAAGTTCTGGTGTTTTTGGACTATTTCTGGTTAAACCTAACACGGCTCAGTCCCCATAAGTACTGACCGTAAACTTACTCAGTAACATTCCAGTGTGTCTTCATGCTCGTCATAATCTGAGTGACCACCTCCTCGTTTTCATTTATTAATTTACAACTAATTTATCATTGACTTGGTCTGCTATTCTCCCTTCAAGGTTTCACTGTAACGTCCTACTGCTTCCACACTTGTTCTTCAGAGAGAACGTGTTATTCACAAAGTCACAGGAGCTCTTTGTTAGGAAACATAAACACACTGTAGGTGATTGCAAACAAATGACTAATGTCATTTTTCCATTCTCCAAAGTTAGAGAAACACAATCCTTTTCCCTCCCACACAGGTTAATATTGACCCACCTTCAACTTTTTTATTAAGTAGCAGAGTAAGCTAATCCAGAGGAAATGAGAGGTGGAGGTTAGCCGCCAAGGATTAGTCCGGTCCCAAGACATCAAAAGTCCCATTCCCACCCAGGAGATAATCATAGCCACATTAGCCAGGAAATTAAGTCGCTGCTTTAAGGGGGTTTCTAATCCCCGTCTCGCTGTCTCCTTACATTTCTCGATCTTTCCCACATGTCCTACTTTATCTAGTTCTGTCTCTGCCCATCCCCCATCAGCTACACCTGGACTCGAGCTACATCCTGGTCAGTCTACACAGCCGTCTCTGTTTCTGCTGTTTGATGGATGACTTTTCTTGTACTGAGAGTAATATGTGACCTTTCAGCAGAGTCGGAGCTTTCAGACAAATTGAAAAGTGTTCTGTGATGTTTTTCATGTCTTTGTCTGAATTTTAAGAATTTCAAGTGGACAATATCCAGTGAAGTGCCTGGAAAATAAAGGATCGTCCTCTCATCTCATGAGCCCAATCCTGAGGCCATGAGAAGTGGGCAGAGCATGTGTTCTAGTAGACTTAAAATTGTGTCTTACTCAGTTTCTGCAGGAAATTGGCTTTTAGAAAAGAGAACGGTTCTCTGGGGTCATAGGTCAGAAAGGTCTTAAGGTTTAAGAGTTATGTGAATTTGCATGCCTAAGACTCTCAGAAAGAACAAGTCACCCCTTCCTCTGCCTGTTTGTTCGTACATATCTGTTCATGGATTCAGCTCCACAGTCTCAACAAAAGGTGGATTCCTGTCTCCGTCTCAAGCATGTCATCCAGCACAAAAGCAAATATTGCCCCCATTTTCCACACTTCTTTGTCCATATTCACCCGTCTGCGTGTGCTCACTCATACAGATCAGATGTGCACATAAACAGACCACGTATGAAAACGGCAAACTGTGAGTACTGGATTACAATGAACACATATCAGTACAACACTTTCATGCTTAAGGATTTTGAAGATTTCATCACTTTAATCACTTTAATTTTTTTAGTTAATTTCAAAAGATCTCAAAATCTCATCACATTTTAATTTATTGTTTCGATGGATGGGTGGGTGGGTGGATGGATGGGTGGATGGATGGATGGATGGATGGATGGGTGGATGGATGGGTGGATGGATGGGTGGGTGGGTGGATGGATGGGTGGATGGATGGATGGGTGGATGGATGGGTGGATGGATGGGTGGGTGGGTGGATGGATGGATGAATGGGTGGGTGGATGGATGGATGGATGGATGGGTGGATGGATGGATGGATGGATGGGTGGATGGATGGGCAGGCATGTGAACAGAAATGAAAGGGAAACAAAGAAGATGAGAAAGAAATGTAGCACGATGACAGAGGAAGTGTGAAGAGGTCAAAATTTTCATGGAATTAGAATGAAAAAAAAAACATTAGAAAAATCAAAAGCTGACAGACTTCATGGCCATCACCGTGCGACTGGAACCAATCATCTGAAAGACGAACTGAGCGTGTGCGAGAGGCAGAAAGAAAAAGTGCCACTTTCATCCTATTACAACTCCATCTAACCTGCCACTGTGGCCACCTGCTCCCACTGTCACACAGTCATAATCACACACACACACACACACACACACACACACACACACACACACAGAGGCGTATTTCCAGCCCTGTATTCAGGTTCTCTCTCGCACACAGCAGAAATATGCCTGTGCTGCTCTTATGTGCTTATGCTCTTATGCTAAGTCTTGCTCCTGATATCATAGAGAAATAAATAAATAATATGAAAATCCACAAACACACAGCCAGCAGAGATTTTCCTACCTAAGGCACTGACATTGTAAAAAAACGGCAGAGCAGGTAAAAATTTTCTCCGCTCTCATCTTTACTGTCTCCGGCTTCTCCTCGCTCCCATCATTCGCACTTCTCCGTCAGGTAAATTGTTTCCCCTTTAACCCCTACCTTTTTTCACTCCCCCGTGCTTCCACTCTCTTAGTCTTCCTTGGAATTCACCTTCCTTTGTTCCCGCTAATCCTCAAAGGGGAACTTTTTTTAAGTCGGGAAGTTTGAGCAGAGAGGAGGAGACGCAGAAGGAGAGTGGGGAGTAGAGGTAGAGGGATATTCTGGCAAGGAGGGGGGCTTAAAGGAAACCAAATTATCTCCCTTAACTTTGTAGGCTCCTCATCTCCTCATCCTTGTCTCTGTCCCTGTGTATATGGCATCGCCCTCCACTCTCCCCTCCTCTCTTTCTGCTCTCTTATCGACTCCCCACCTTGCACTTTCAAGGACGAGCTTAACTGTTAAGAACACTAAGGACAGGATAAATGTGTGTGTGGCACTTCTAGCTATTATTTTTTTATTAAAGTATATATATGTATGTATCTATTTCATTGCATGGGTGTGCGCTCGTATGGTGCACACACACACACACGCATGAATATTCTGTGTATGTGTGTGTTTTATGTGAATTTCTCCAAAGGCTCTGCAGCAGAGACTAATCCTATCCTCTCTGCTATCGCCTTACCTTCCCTCTTACTATCATTTATTTATCCTCATCTCTCTCCCTCACACACACACACACACACACACACACACACACACACACACACACACACACACACACACTGCTTCCCTTTTCTCGCTCTCTTCTGTATCCATCCTCACTTTCCTCGGCTTCTTCTCCTAAATGCACACGAACCCGCAGAAATAGCTGCATGTTGAACTGAAAAAGAGTAGCTCCTATTTCAGTTTCTTTTTTTCTTCTTGTCATTAGTTTGTGCAGGTGTGTGTTTTCTTCTGTGTGCATTCTTACTCTCATTTTTTTTTTTTTTACAAAAATACATAACGTGGACTCATTTCCTGTTCAGGAAAAAAATTGTTCTTTTTTGGAGAAACAGTTGTCCAATAAAAAAGCGAGTGAATGAGTTACACCAACACAATCTCCTCTCATCACACCTTTCACACACTGGAGAACGTCCAGGGCAGACACCTGCATGAGGTAACCAGAAAGTAGCAGCTTGGTCCAGAAGTGCACATGAAGATGAATTTGGAGGAGAGGCAAATTATAAACTGGGTAAGGTTTTGATTTGAGACGGTTGATTACGTCCCGCCATCATAAACTGTACCAGAACTAAAATTCAATAATTCATGTCTATGAAAGACCAGTTCTTTGTAGGTTCCCGTCAGTGTTGGCAGGAGTTGTTTTTGTGCCCTGTCTGCCTGTGCGTTAGTGTGCGTGTTGCTTTGTGCCTGCTGAAAGTTTGCTGGGATGCCACCAGCTTGATAACTTTTAAATGCCATTTAACAAGAAGAGGTTTTAATGTGATTGATGGGTCTAAGTACTGATATGCATACAAACACGCGCACAAATCAAATGCCGTCTCCTCCATCCCGTTTATGCACCTACACCACATAAACGGGATGCTTTGCATTAAGTAGTATTAATAGCTGTATTGGCGAAGGCGCTCTAAGCTGTGAGCTTTGGGGAAAATTGACCTTCTGTGTCTTAATTGTACCAGAGGCTCAACAGCGCTGTGACATTTAACTGTGCTCCAGTCTTAATTCTTAGCGCTTTATTCTAGTGCATTGCTGACATTTCAGTAGGAAGAGGTCTGAGAATAAAGATGCTTGGCGCGTCTTTGGTGTTGTAAACAAATAAGCGCATTTGCCCTGATTATTTTATTCTCTCACTATCTTCCTCCGCCTCGGTTGCAGTTGAGTCTGAGACTTTCAGATTTGTTGTCTGTCACCCTCTCGCTTTCGGCTGTCGCTCACGCCCTGCAAAGTCCTGCGAGATTTTACAGCCCAATAACACAAAGTGACCAGAAACGTGTGCGTCTGCAGGAGGCTTCCTGCGGCTGGTGATCAATAGCAGTGACTCAGCAGAATTTGCATTCTGCTTGTTAAACACTCAGTCGCTGGTTTTAAGACTAATTGAATACAACGAGATGTTCATGATATAAAGTTTGTTCCCCATTAGAGTCAGACAGAAAGAAAAAAGCACTCAGGTCTCAGTCACGGGTCCCTAATCGATGGCTTCACATACAGTCTGCAGTTTGAGCCGGATCGCAGCTGGAATGTGTGTTTGCTGTTTATTTCTTAGAAGTGTAACCAAATCAGGATATTTCCACAAATGTCTCTTTAATATCCAAAGTAATCCAGGTTAAGAGAGCTATAAGCTCAGCCAGTCTTCAGAGAACATTTCCCGCAGCACGCCGTTTGAATACGATTTGCTTTAATGCAGCTGACTCTGGCTCTGTGCAGTGACTGTCTCCTGTGAGGTCAACATATTAGAAGAATGATGAACTACGCCAGGACCTAATTTGAATACTTATTTGTGCGTGTGCACGCCTGTTCGCATTCACTTGCCTGTGAATGCGAACAGGCACGATCTTGTGAGTGTGCTTGTCGACTCTTTCCTTTAGTGCTACTTTGTTAAGAGGCTGTAGTAATTAGCCTGAGAATACGGATGGCTTTTTGCCAGCAGCCGCAATTACTGCTTTCTCTAGAATGAATGGGTGGGTAAATGGACGGAGGGAGGATGGTATACAGTATTAAATGAACAAATGGAGATTTACTGAATAAATAAAAAACGGGAATGGTGTGATGGAGAACAGCTCTGAATGAACAGAGGGAAGCATGCGTGGATGGATAGAAGGTGGAGGGAGGAAAGGCGAACGGCCCATTTTACTACCCGAGTGATGGTGGGTGGCAATCACAGGTCATTACACGGAGCCGGGAATGGCACGGAACGAACTCGATTTAATTCGAGTTTCAAAAGAAAATGGAAAAGAAAAAAATTACAGACTGATGCAAAGATTATTTTTTAAAAAGATGTCTTTGTGTAGGGTGCTATTTAAAAATCAGAAGCATAAATTACAGAGGATATGATGTGTGATTGTGTCCTCCTCTGTGGAAACTAATGGATATATTTAGTCATGTTGTACTGGAAATAACACCATCACACCTGAGTGAAAGCTGGAGGGATCCTAAAAAATTTCAAAAAGCGAGCCGAGTGTTGTTGGCTTTGTATAGATACCGTATTTTTTGAGGGAAAGGTAACACATTTTTAATCACATTCATTTCCAGTTGATCCTGCTTAAAGGGATGCCCAAGTTTTCTTAAAAGTACAAGTTTTATCATTGACAGATGAATCTGGCTACAACTGATCCCAGGTAAACACAGGGTCCGCCGCACATCCGTCTGCACGGCTTCGAACGATTAGCGCCTTCTTCTGGGTGACGTTCATTCGTGCATCTTATCTGCAAATGGAGCAGCGCGGTGTATTTCCATCGAGTGGAGAGCCAGCTTCCCTGCTGCTGGCCAGCACTCAGCTCTGTGGAGATTTTGTAAATCTTTGACTTTGGGCGAGTGGACATTGAGCTGACTTGACTTGATGGTGCTGCTCATATTTCTGGAACTCCATCCAAGATATTTGAACTCTTGATGGGGCAGCTGGCGGTCGCCTGTTCCTGGGTACAAGCGGTGGATGGAGTGCAGTGGTAAAAGGGCTGATCCATGATGGATCCCAACGTGGATGGTGTAAGAGGCCCCTGCTGGGTCTGTATGAGGCTGGTGACATTGCGGTAGAACAGTTGGACCCATTGGACGTAGACTTCAGGGACACTGTAGGCTTGCCAGATGAGCTTATGCAGTATCTGGTATTTTCCAAAGATTTTCTCCAAACCCAGAAATGCCATATGGACAGGCAGTGAGGCAATCTCACTAGCTGTTAGTCCAGGCACAGGTTAGCACATGTACTAAATACCAGCCAAGAGGGGTTGTTCTAGTTTGGCTAACTGACAGAATAATAGCAGATCCTGGTCTTAAGTATGAACAAAGGAAGACAGAAAGAAGGTAATCGTTGAACATTTTGTGTCGTGATGGGAGTTTGTGGGAATCTCTGGCTCGTGTTATGTTTCCTCATTAAAAAGCTGATGTGTAAACAGTGAAAACAGGAGTTTAAGTTCAGACACATTTTTAATGCGTGAATTCACCAGAGACGTCATTAACATGGCATGATGCACATCAGGGGGATAGCTATCTCACAGACAGTTCAGGTGACTCCACACGCTAACATACAGATGTGTGCACACACACTAGGCTTAGCAGCTGTGACACACACATACAGAGAGAGGAGGCACAGAGAGCTGTGTTTTAATTGAGTCAGCCGAAAGTGCTGGCTGAGCAGAACGATATGACTGATACGGATTAGAACCAGCCTCCCTTATTCATCGATTTCTGCAGGGGTGGGAGTCAGAGTGGGGAGTGGGGGGTGGACAGAAGACAAAAAGGGAGTAAAATATTTGTCTATCGATTTACAGAAGGAGAAAATGACAGTGGAAGTTAAAGAAAGACGTGTGGCTTTTTATCTCGTCTGGTTTTCCAGATGCAGATACGTTCTAGCAAAAGTTGAGAAATGATGGCTGTGTCATAAAAAGAGTAGGAGCCAGATGTAGGCTGTAGTAGGAGGAAAGAGCTTAAGAGTTTGGATGGGATCTATCCGTACTCACAGGTCCACTTTATTTCACTTAAGGGGAACAGTTAATGAAAGATGAGGTGTGGACAGGGAGGGAATAGTGAGCACGGATGGGGGGGGTGTTGTAAAAAGTCTGATATGGAGCCGGTGATGAAGGAGTTTAGAAGAAGATAACACGAGGGGGAAGAAAGAGACACTTCACATTTGGACTAAGTGGACTCGTTTAAGCAGATGCATCTACCAAATACTCCACGTCGATCTAAATCCCTCTGAAATCCTTGAGACAGCTCGAGTAAAGAGATGGGGTGTGTGTGTGTGTGTGTGTGTGTGTGTGTGTGTGTGTGTGTGTGTGTGTGTGTGTGTGTGTGTGTGTGTGTGTGTGTGTGTGTGTGTGTGAAGAAAAGGGAGATAGAAGGAACAAGTCTGTGAGGGTGTGTCAGTGCTGAAAGTGATTGGGTGGTGTGTTTTATGGGTAAATTGAAGGGTCTGTTAAAAGGAGAGAGATGAGCCCTTGTCTCTCTCTCAGTGTGTGCATTTGTGAATGTGTGTGTGTGTGTGTGTGTCTTCTCCCTCTCCCTTCTGTATCAGTCTCTTCTGCTTGATTTCCGCGCACTCCTCTCTGCCTCTCCTCTGCTCGCTATGCCGTGAAATGGTTTTTCGCTAGACCATTACCCCAACCAGTGCGCTACACTCCTGCCACAGCCCTCCATGAGTGAGAGGGAGTGTGTTTAAATGTGTGCGCGGTCCTTCAGAGGAAAGAAGGGTGTGTGTTTGGCTGCGTGCATGTGAGAGATTACATTACACAGAAGCTGTGCTGAAAGAGAAAGATTGTGCATGTTTTGTTGATGTGCGTGGAAAACGTTGTGTGTGTGTGGGGGGAATAGAGGTGTGTACAGTGTGTTACACTACCTCAGCTGTCGTAGTGTTTGCCCTGCCCTGCAGTCTTGTCACAGTTGTCTACTAACGTCTAGCATTCTGTGTCTTACAGTTACAGACAGACTAATGCTGACAGGTTTAGTCTTTTCCAGTGAGTCAGTTCACAAACTAACTCTGGGCTCTTCTTTCTCTGACTGAATGGATTTCCAAACTGTCAGATTTGCTGTTATAAGCATATTTTGGTAGCTTTCCACCTCATCCCTCAGCCACACAGGCCTGGAGACCAGTGGGCGACCCTCCTTATGATTACTTTAGTTGCTACACAGTTGCCACGGTTACCCGTAGTTAGTATCAAAGACATGGCTGAAATGTGTTGGTTACAGTTTCAAGGCGAAGCTTTTAATTTGTAATAAAAGGTCACAAATTCAACACCAGCTTAAAAAAGAGAACAGTAAACTGCGACGGCCAAGTTTGCTTTTTTATTTATTGCATTTTTCACAGTTTTGCTGAAGAGTAGTCGCGCCTCTTTGCAATCGAGTCAGCGTCTTTCATGCACGGCACAGGTGACCGCGGTACCACAGGTGACCGCGGTACCTGGTTGCTACGGCTGCATCGATAGACTGTATTGGTTCACACATGCGTGCTAATTAGAGATTAGTCTTCCTCTTTCAGCAGATCTGCTGTGGCGACCTCCCTTTAGAGGTCACCACAGCAGATCTGCCTCCACCTCAGTCTGTCTTCCTCTGTCACGCCAACCCTCTCCATGTCCTCCTCTGTGATGTTTTCCTCCAGCCTGGCAGCTCCATCTTCATCATCCTCTCTCATCTCCAACCTGCTTTTGCTTCTCACTCACTCCCACCACATCTCCCTTTTTTCTCTTCTGTTGACTTCAGTCCACAGTAGCAGCGTTTCCTCCGGCACTCGTTTGGCTCACAGCACCAGAAGTGGTCGTTGTTAACCCGGGTCCTGACCTATCTGGTATTGAAGTGTCGTTCTTTATGATCCACATGTTTGATTTGGCAAAGATTTTACTCTGGACGACACAACTCCAGCTTGGGACCGGCACTGGGAGTGCACCACATGCTTGTGGCTGGGTTGCTAATTACAGATAAGTAAAGTAAAGGAACTTGATTCTCCAAAAGTGGAGCACAGAGTTCTCACATGGGCCATTTGTAGAATTAACCTCACAGCACACCATATCATTCATCCAGTAACTGCATTAAAGGAGAAAAGAAGATGATGCAGACAGCAAACGCAGTCTCAGCATCCAGCTCAGTGACCTGAAATAGATGAAGTTAGGAAGCTTTAACGCTGCTGCGTGAGTGACTGAAGCTCAGCAGACAGCTTGGTGAATGGAGCTCAGGCTGTTGTCTTTAATGGATATTACAGTTATTTTCTAATTCAGCACTGTGGCCAGTTATACTGTGGCACTGGGAGATGGACACTCTGGTGTTTTCATTTGATTTATAAACAATAAATAATAATAATAACAGTAATAATACCACCTTTGTAGAAGTTTGCTTCCACTCCTCCACTCATGACTGTGCCCTTTTTCCACTCCCTTACTCATCTCTCACCTCAGCCTCCAGGAGATGATGCAGTGTTTCACCCTCACCTATCTCTAGTTTCCTCTTTAACATCTTGTTTAAATCGTGTCTTTAATGTCCCTTTCACCTCTCCAGTCTGTCGCCCTCATCTTCACCCCATTCACTCCCTTGTTTTATAATTCACCTCTCATCTCGGCCCCCTCCCCTTTCGCCACCGCTCAATGGCTTCATAATATCACTCCCCCTCTCTATATCACACTTACCTACTCTCTAACTCATTTACTTCTCATTCACTCTATCTCTCTTTCCACCTTTCTTCTCCTCCTAATGCCTTTTCATTCTTTTGCTCCACCTCTCTATTCCCTCTTAATATCCCGCTGTCTCTCTACCTGAGATATTGAAGCTATAAAGACAGGTGTTCAAAAAGAAAGCCGGGCCAGCAAATCTGTTTTATATGCCTTCTGGCATCATTCCCTGGAATGCAGAAAGAAGAGAGGCAGAGAAAAAGAAGAAAAGGCTGCGGTCTGTAATATCTAATTCTGGGCTCCACGAGGAGAAAAGAAGAACCTAGTTTTCTGTAAAACCTTCAGCCTTTTGTCTCCATCACTTGGGACATACACATTTAATTCACCCTCGTTCTGTTATGCTCTTTTTGGTATAAAGCCTCTTATTCGTTCTTTCACTGTGTGGGAACGGGCTGTACACCCTACTGTAACAAAATATTATGGCTTCAAAATGTGCAGATGACGTACAGTAATGTCTCGTCAGCGGCGCAGTAATGGTTACGGGTTACGCAATTTTATCCAATGGAAATGTGAATTATTCACAAAAGCTGAATTTTACAGGGGTAAAGGTGATTTAGACGACATGTTCAATATTACGCACACAGGAGGAGCTCCTTCTTTTTATTAATGTTAAACGCTTTCTTACCTCACACAACAGCATCCAGGCTGCTGACGGAGACCAAGTGCATATGGGTGTGTGTGAGTGTGTATTCATATCTTTGTGGGGACCAAAAATTGAAAGTTTACTATACTTGTGGGGACCAACAGCCCTAATGGGGACCCACAAGTTTGAAGGCATTTTTGAGACTCAAAATGTGGTTTTAGTGTCAGGGTTACAGTTGGGTTATGGTCAGGTTTAGGGTAAGGGTCAGGGTTAGGCATTTATTTTTGATGGTTAGGGTTAGGGTAAGGGGCTAGGGAAATATTATGTCAGTTAAATGTCCCCACAAGATATGAATAACCAACGCGTGTGTGTATGTGTGTGTGTGTGTGTGTGTGTGTGTGTGTGTGTATTCATATCTTTGTGGGGACCAAAAATTGGAAGTTTACTATACTCGTGGGAACGAACAGCCCTTATGGGGACCAAAATCTTGGTCCCCACAAGTTTGAATTCATTTTTGAGACTCAAATGTCAGTGTTACAATTGGGTCATGGTTTGGTTTAGGGTCAGGGTTAGGCATTCATTTTCATGGTTAGGGGCTTGGGAAAGCATTATGTCAATGAGATGTCCCCACAAGATATGAATAACCGGCGTGTGTGTGTGGACTTTTGGGGTTTAGTCGGCTCGTTTTAGGAGCGCCCCGGCAGCTGGAATATACCCACAGAATAGACTGGGATAATCTCTGAGGGAGCGTGTGTGTGTGTGTGTGTGTGTGTGTGTGTGTGTGTGTGTAACAGGCAAAAATAGAGGAATGGGAATAAGTGGAGGAAGAAAAAATGAGATGTGAGAGTTACAGAGAGAGCCAGTGAGATGAGGAAACAGGAGATTGAACTGTCAGCAGCTTGACTTAAGCTTTTTCCTTTTTTTTCCCAGTATGGAGATGAGACGTGACTGTGTGTGATTTTGACTGTGTGTGCGTGTGCATGAGCTAGACAACTCCATCCTGTTTTGAAGTAACCTAATCTAGGATGGAGACCTCCCTCCCACCCCCCGAAAAACCTCAGAAGACCGAAACTCTAAATCCCTAATAACTGGCCTTTGTCGATCCTAAATTACCCCTGTATCACAAACACACACACATGCAAAGAAAGTGAGCTTTGCACATGCTTAGACTCGCAGTTTAGTTGTATGTAAGGAAAGACTGCTGCCAGTTTTACATGAACGATATCCAGACTTGGTCACTGAAGGCTTTGCCACCCGTTTGCTTTTGTTTGCCAGGTGCCGGGCAGAGGGGCAGATCACCGTCTGACACCACGCTATGAAGAGGTGGAACGCCAGTATGCCTCCTTACCGAGGTAGAGCATCTTCTCCTTCATTTGTATGAACATCACTGCTGTGTGTTCTGCCGTCCTTCTTTTCTCTTCCTGTAATTAAGCCTATCGTCTCTGGCGGCTGTGCCTCAGCCAGGACCTCACCTTACCCTTCCCCTGGGAAAACAAGCTGTGTACAGGCTTGGAAACCGATCTGTTCCCCCTTCAAACTGCTGTTACTTCAGCATGTGCTCGGAGGCTTTTCGAGAGCCTGAGATGTGTCAGCGGGTTTAGTGAGCTAGCTGTTGGGCCACTTCTACAGCTTTCTATAAAATTTCACATTAAATTATCAGAAGATTGAAGAAAATTGTTTTGTGTGTTATTAGCGGCCTAAAGTGTTAGACTTCAGTTTTCCTTCTGGACGCAGAAAACTTTGCTCACGTTTAAAACAGGGAAACATAAACACTCAACTGTGCTTTATTATATTGCTCTGCATTTTGTTGTTTTGCTCCCTGGACAGCATGAAATATTGCTAACATTAGCCAACAGCAAGAACAATAGCAGCTTCCTGAGTATATTCATCAATTCTTGAAAGATTATTTCCATTTATTTCTCATTATGTGTTTTCTGATTCAGTCAGATAGATATCCTGCTGCCCCTGGAAGGCCGCAGTTGTGCAAAAGTATAATTTGCTGGGAGCATGTACGAAGGCGCAGCTGTTCGCTGGCTATTTAAACACGTTAACCTCAACGTGAAACACAATCACAGCTAAACTACATTCTCCGGCTATCATCAGTCACTACCGGTTTTCAGCATCTTATTTTTCATTTGCCGCTTTCTCTTTCAGAAAGGCCTCAGCTTTAATTCTCCCCTCTTTCTTCGCTCCTTCGCTATCTTAACATTTTATTTTTCCCCAGACTCTCCCCTCCCGGGACCTTCTCCCTCCCCTCCCGCTCGTGTCTGATGTCTTACTCATCCAAACGTACTTTATTCAGTGTCATTTTTTCTCATTGCTTTCCCGAGATGAACAGCGCTGCAGTAATGTGTTTTAGCAGGCTGGGTATCAGTGTATCATAACCTCATCTCTAAATATAAAACTTTTTTTTAAAGTGAAAATGAAAGTGTAAACTTTGGCAGTAAAAACACAGACTAGCTGTTACTAGCTCCTTCTAGCCTCTGACTACGACACCTCAGCAGACCAACAAATGTTCGTGTGGGGATGTTAGTCAGAGAAAGAGCGAGAGAGACGAGGTAAGCTAAGTGGAATGACAGAAGTTTAGAGCGTTTATAGTCGGGTTCCCACCCCTGTTAAAATACTGCAGGATGGCTATTTCACACCTCTTCTGTGTGTGTGTGTGTGTGTGTGTGTGTGTGTGTGTGTGTGTGTGTGTGTGTGTGTGTGAGAGATGGTGTCTGTGTGGGTGATGACTTTGGCAGATGGAGGCGAGAACAGTGATGATAGTTTTGAGGTCTGGCTGTGGTATCTGAAAAAGCCTTGGGAAATTGGACACACACTCACTCACATACAGTACACCCCGTCTCCGTTTGCACTCGCACACATGCGCCGTAATCCGTAAATACTGCGCCAATTTTACATGTACGCATCATGTTTGTAAGAGGCCGCGAGATACTTTTCATGGGAATGGCTCCAACAGTGTTCCAGCACTAACGTAACGATCCCAAGACCGGTTGACAGATTACTGCATCAGACGAACTAAAGCGAGGACCTGGTGCTTTTGAGAAACCTTACAGTGATTCATGTGATAAAAATACATCTGGAAATTGGTCCAACCTGTTAATTAAAGAATTGCTACATACATCTAGATTTTTTTAAAGAAACATAAATGATCAGTTTCTAGTGTTTTGAGCAGATAAAGTAAAAAACAGAAGCTCCAGCTGTTAATTAACCTGCTGTTTCTGGTCAGTTTCGTCACACATTGAAAAGCAGGGATTAAGAGTCACAGCAGTGTTTGGAGATCGCAGCGCAGCCAACATTATTGTGACTGTGTGCAGTGAAGTTGTGATCTGAAGTGAAGTCAGATGGGGCTCAAGGTGGCAGTTAAATGCAGTCTGTGTGTGATAATACAGTGAATTACTGCAATGAAGCTGCACAACATTGCACATGTGTTGCATCCAGCCAGGACCTCGTAGAGCTGCGATTCAGAAATCCCTCCAGAAATTGTGACGTAGTTGTTGCAGGACGGCAGCATAGGCGCTCAGCTACCTCGCTTTCATATGGGAGTAAAACCAGTTGAACCGAGTCACAGAGGCGGGTCGTCGATGAGACACGCTCATCGATGTTAACCTGTTTGCATGATTTGAATCTGAAACCTTCTCTAATCTGTGACCCGAGCAGTTGCCTTGTAATCAAAAGCGGTTGCTGCAACCTCTCGCAATCAGTCACCAACTCCAAAAAACCACCCGTTTTTCCAAGCTGCACGGAGTGGGTGTTCTTTTACCCTAGTGTGCCTGAGCCTTTATTAGTTTTTACCCGTCCCTCTTATATCCATGGACTACATCACTGTGTGTGTGAGTTCAGCTGTGCTGGGCGCTCAGTATACATTAGTTTGTCTTCATGCTGCAGTGACAGATAAATAAACTGTCCCTCGTGTCTCCGGCTGAGTGCAGAGCTGCACATGCACAGCAGTGTTTTCCTTTCTGTGCTCAGGTAGCGATTAGCTTTGCTGCAGGTAGGTGGCACTATATAAATCGAGCGTGCAGTTGCTCTGGCAGAGCTACAGAGTGAAAAGGAGACTGATAGATACCCCAGCAGAGTACCAGCTACTACTGTGGGATTAGAAAATATAAGGAAACCATAGACAAGCATTAGATTTTACACTGATTTCTACTGATTTATGTATCATGTGCCCTGTTGCTACACGTAGTTAGCTACACACAAGCTAAAGAGAGCCATATTATCACCAGCTTGTTGATCGGTCACCGATCATGGCTAATCAGTTGGCCTTTTACATTCGTGTGAATCACCCCTTGCTCTTCCAGGTCTCTCATGAAAGATTTCCAATATTGCATGTTAAACCTCTCATATTTGAAGTAAGTCAACCTGAAAACGTTTCCCTTTTCAGAGGTTTAAGTCAGATAGAGGTGTGATTCTCTGCCTCAGCCTCACCGTCTGCACTTCTTCCTCTGCTGTCACTTAACTTTAAAGATATTTCAGCGTCTAGAGAGGCCGAGATCATGTTTGGAAACTGCATCCTTGCTGCTGACCTTACGAAAACATATTATTTTGCGACTGTCCCAGAAATAGCTGACAGGCTGTGTGTATCTAATGTCTGCATTCCTGTATACCTGTGTGCATGTGTGGGTCGAGCCATGTTGGTGCGTTCGTGTGTATGTGTTTTAATTTTTCAGAGTCCAGAGAGCAGAGCGGCTGCTTATAAAGGTACTGTATGTTTGACTGAACATCAGTCAGCCGGAGCACTGAGTACATTATGTCAGTGTGTGCGTGCATGCGCTGTTAGACAGGATTTTGATGGCTCTAAAATTAAAACATGACCCAGCAGTGGATGATGTTTCCCTGCCTAAAGCGCTAACACTTTACCAAACAAACTGTCAGCAAATGTCACTGCTTGAAATAGGAGGGGAGGCTGCTCAGGGTATTTTGTATATGTTGGTACTCCATAAAATTGTTCACTGTGATGATATTTACCAGAAGATAAACAGACTAAAGCACTAATTAAACGTGCTTTTACTTCAAACATGATCCATTCTCGGGCTGCTCAGATTCCTCAAGCCAAGCATTCGTTTATCTGACAACATGTGCTGCGCTTGTGGTTAACTAATGAGAGAAACTGAAACCTGTGCTGGAGCGGTCCTGTCGCTACCTAGAGAGCCATTCCTTTTAAGGAGCGTGGCCTAACCTCATGTATGTTTAGTTCTATGAGACGTTAGCATAATGGTGGCGCAAAGGGGGCTGTGACTGGTCAGTGCATTGTTAGCTGTACATGATTAGACACCAACCCGAGCATCAGGAAGGAAGAGACACAAAAACACTGACGCTGCGTTGCTTTTAAATCTTGTTTAAAATCAAATCAAATAGATACAACTGAACCTCGTAGGTTAGAATAACCCCAAAAAGTGAATATACAGATCACAGAGCGTGGCCACGTCAGGTTCCGCTTTCAAAATTCATACATGCTTACCGACTTTAAGATGCAATGTTTTAGCTGTTATTATGGTGAAGCAGTTTAATGGCAAATGTTTATGTGTGTCGTATTTATTCCTGTATCTTCATCCAGTTCGTTTTAATCCTTCAGAAACTTGCAGCCCATTTAAACATTAGTATTTCACCAACGCATGCATCTGACACTTAATGATCTGTGCTTGATATTCACAAAATATCACCCTTAATTATCACATTTTCCTTGAACAGTTGAGAGATTTGGAAAAGGAAAGGGGAAGGACGAATAGTGTTTCCTTTCACTTAAAACCCCCGAAGGTTTTCTCTTACCGCCATTTGCCTGAAATTACGCCTTACGCCTTTCCCTCCTTCTTCTTCTTTTTCAGCATTTATTCTACCGTATTTTCCCCACTATAAGGCGCACTTAAAATCCTTCGATTTTCTCAAAAATCAGCAGTACGCCTTATAATCTGGTGCGCCTTATCTATGAATTATGGCTGTGTTTACTGACCTCGAACCGATTTAATGTGGTGCGCTCAAAAATCTGTCAAAAAATGTTTTAGTAGGACTTTGCTAAGCTACGAAGCCGCACCGCTTGATGGATTGTCTGAGCGTCATGGCTACTGTAGTCAGGAGCCTCACGGCTCATAGTAATCTGGGTCCAAAACTCCGTCCGCGTCAGGTCCCAAACGAACACTGTGTAAATTCTTTCATCTTTAATAAAATGATCAGTGTTGCTGTTTTACCAGGTGTAACAATTAAGTTTAACATCCAGGCATCCATGAAAACAGAATGTATTAAATTTAACGGAGTTAGAAGTTAGCAGGAAGTTAGCAGAAAGTTAGCTCGCTAGTTTCGCTAGTTACCTAAACATGATATAGCATGTTCTGACTGAGAGATTACTGGGCAAAAATAAAACGTACAGCTCTGCTATCACTTCCAACATAAATGAAGAGAGAAAACTAAACAGCAGTGACGTTTGTAGGGTTACTGAAGTTGGACTAGCTGGTATATAATGCTGTGCTAGTGATCGCTAGCGACACAGCTATGTTAGCATAACAAAGCATAACACAGTAGGCCCAAAACTCCGTCCGCTTCAGGTCCCAAAGTCAAACGAACACTGCGGCATCACTGAGAGTTAAAAACTTTCAAAATTCTTTCATCTTTAATAAAATGATCAGCGTTGCTGCTTTACCAGGTGTAACAATTAAGTTTAACATCCAGGCATCCATGAAAACAGAGTTTATTACATTTAACGGAGTTAGAAGTTAGCAGGAAGTTAGCTCACTGGTTTCGCTAGTTACCCAAACATGATATATCATGTTCTGACTGAGAGATTTCTGGAAAAAAAAATAAATGTACAGCTCTGCTATCACTTCCAACGTGAATGAAGACAGAGAACTACACAATAGTGATGTTTGTAGGGTTACTGAAGTTGGGCTAGCTGGTATATAATGCTGTGCTAGTGATCGCTAGCGACACAGCTATGTTAGCATAACAAAGCATAACACAGTGAACCTGGAGAATGAACGCTAACTTTTTTGCACTTGATAAAAGATCCCGATGGGGTTTTTTTTGACAAATGCAATCGCGTGGAAAATTGCTGTAAACGGACCAAACTTCAGTAGGGGAGAACAACTGCGATAATCCAGCCACAATATGAGGTTAGTCATTAATGTAAGATAAGATAACCTTTATTATTCCCACACGTGGGAAATTTGTTTTGTTACAGCAGAAATTGGACAGTGCAAAGTTACATAGCAAAAATTAGAAAAACACTGGAACAACATATACTGTTGTTCCAGTGTTTATAGAGCAGCTACCAGAGAATTCAACATTAATGAATCAATGGTACGGAAGTGGAGGAAGCAAGAGGAATGAGTTGAGTAAAGTTTGACTTATCTGACTGTTTTGTTTCGTTTAATGCGGTTTATAATCCAGTGCGCCTTATGTATGAAAACAGACCCGTTTGTCGACAGTGCGCCTTATAATCCCGTGCACCTTATGGTCCAAAAAATTCGGTAACTCTCTGCTCCCATCTTCTTTTCTTCTTTTTTTCTCTGCACACTTATGTTAGTGAACCAAAGCACCATCTCTGTGCCGCTCACACGTAACGGCTCAGTCACACGAGAGTAAAACCAGAACGTCAGTCTCTGTGCGATTAGGACAAGTTTGTGGTTCAGTTTCTTTACTGTTGGAGACTGATTGAATGTAGTTGTGGCACCAGGTTGCCGTCCATCTCAGACAGACTGATCACTGTCTAATTTATAGACATAAAAACTGCCAAATATTAAAGTCAATCTGAGTCAGTCAGCAGTCTAACTGCTCTGCAGCGCATCTGTTTGCAATAGGAGACTCAACCCAACCTGACGTACTGGATTCTGGTTCTTATTCTGTCTTCCTTCTCCCAACCAGCAGATGGCCCCGCCCCTCCCTGAGCCTGGTTCTGCTGGAGGTTTCTTCCTGTTAAAAGGGAGTTTTTCCTTCCCACTGTCGCCAAAGTGCTTGCTCATAGGGGGTCATATGATTGTTGGGTTTCTCTGTGTATGTATTATTGTAGGGTCTACCTTACAATATGAAGTGCCTTGAGCCGACTGTTGTTGTGATTTGGTGCTGTATAAACTGAATTGAATTGGTAATTTTCCGATATAAAAGCAAAGCTGCTGAGCACCGACGCCATTTTCAGTGAAAGCACATCTTCCAGCAGATAGAAGCAGATTTGTGATTGGTGTGTTATCACAAACCGATTGACCCTGATTGCTAAATAAACTCTATTCAGTCACAAACAGCAGAATTCTGTTTTATTTTATTTTGAATGCACTGAAGTCACTTTGAAACCAGCAACAGACTGCGAGTCACAACACACAGACTTTAATGCAACCATTTCAAATGCAGTGATGCACAGTAATGCACATGGTCACCGTAACTTTTGCCCTGTTGCAGACTCCAGCCGCCGTTTTCCCTCCTCTGACTCCACCAGGATACAATAATATGGTATTTTAAAAAATCACGTATATGCACTTGTGTGTGTGTCAGCACCTGCCTGTGTGTTTCAGTCTTTCCGAGGTCAGTAGATGGCTATCAGAGTTAGTGTATGATGAGCATTAGCAGGTTGCATCCCTTCCATGTGTGGGCCACAGCTGACTCATCTGTATCTGCATTTCTCTGATTACTCTCTATACTGAAAACAAAGAAAAATGAAGCAGAAAATGAACAATGGTTAATATATTTTACACAAAATTCAAGTTGCCTATTAAAAATAATTTAGAAAGAAGGTAACAGACCTTACTCGATGGTGTTTTCAGCCTGTAGTATTCAGATAAATCTGCATGTTTCTGGTGTTTTCTCTTCACTCCTCGCTCTTTCTAATGATTCGTGTTTATAGTTCAGCTGTGCAAAAACCAGCCTTGACCCAGACGCCAAACGCCCTCTCCGATCTGTCCTCGTTATTGCTCTCATTAGATTAAAAGAACCAATCAGAATTGTTGTTCAGGTTACTGCAGAGACCGTCACTTCCTCATTATAATGATAATTAGATAATTGGTAATTACAAAGCAGATGTTGTACTGTATCGTGCTCCGTCTCTTCCCACGTCTTTCAGCCGTTGTTCCTCGTTTCTTCCTCGCCTCGTTCCTCCCTTCCACTTCTCATTTTTGTGTTTTCTGACGATGGGGTGAAAAGGACATTGTTGAATATCATTTCCCTCTCCCCAAGAAGGAAATGAACGGGGAGTGTCTCTCACTTCTCTTTCTCTCTTTCTGTTTCCCCACCTCTCTTGAGGAGACCTCCCAACGAGGCCCAAGAGTTTCCCAGACCACTTTACAACTGCTGCATAATCCACTCCATTGTCCAGTTGTTTTTCTGTGTTTCTCTGGACCCATCGAGACGCCGCTTGTTTGTTAGCGATGTTGGGAATTCAAAGAAAGACCCTGCCTCTCATAGTGTGCCTCCCCTGCTTCCCCCTCCTGGAGTTTTTTTCTCTCGTGACCCCTTCTTGTTCCTAACTTGTAGCTTTCCCGACGCGGCTGCTCGTTGGTAAATGCTCTCATTTTGACTCTAAAATGTTGGGTTATAACCCATAATGTGTTGCAGAACCAGCAGGTGGGTACGACATGAGTATGATGTGCTTTCATTTATGTACACCCTGGGGTGACGGAGGAAATATCCCTCTCGGGTCCCAGCTGGTGATGTTTAACAGATTTTGGGGTGTCCTGGGGTTGAACTGAGGTTAAGTGATGCTGCGCGCTCGTCGAGTGAAGCTTTTCTTGAATAATTCTGCGTAATTTAAAGCATCAGAGTCCGCGTCTTATCTGAGCGAGGTATCGTCCGTTCCGTGGAGTCAGAGATGTTTCTGCAGAGGTTAATCATTCATCTGTACATGAATATCATCAGCACATAAAGGCTTTCCTATACATTATTATTTACTTCTGTGTTAACAAGAAGATGGACCGCACTTCATAAATTTTTACTGTTGCAGCTGTGAAATGTTAACATCTGGCAACAGTCTGCTGACCATCTGTCGGTCCTGCGCTGCTGGAGAAATTCTCCAGTTTCAAAGTGATGTTAGAAAGTTAAACGATCATTAAAAGTGTTCTTCTTCTCTGTTATTTTAACTGCAGCGTGCAACATTTTGAGTCCGCGTGCGGTTTGAGCTCACGTGAAATTCTGTGCATCTGAATCTCTTCTGTCTGATCACATGACCGTACTCGTGTCTGTTCTGGGATCGTCGCCTTACGACTTTAAAAACTGCTCTTCATGCACCAAATTAGTGGATTGTAATTTTGTCCCCGCGGTCCTGCAACGGGGAAAATTCTTCAGCTTGAAACTATTACGCTTTGCCGAGGGAAACTTTACTGGCTCAAGATGGGAGATGAAGACAGTTTTGTTTTTTTGAATGGGAAACGGTGTTATCAGTAATGGATTTCATTATGTTTCAGGAAGTGAGCCACTATACTGGCTGTAAGTGGTTATATATACGATACTGCTATAACTGAATGTCATCTTTAGTTTGAGTGATTTTGGCTGGCGTAGATGGGCACGGCCGTTTCACTGTGAGTGTAATCAGTCTGTCTTTATGGCCGCTACACAGGTGAATATCTAAGAGCGACCGCAGGCTCGGATCGCACCGTTTAACGTGACTTATGACTTCCAGCTCGGGCTCTCCACGCTCGGGCTGTCATTTCTTCTAATATTACAGGTTGTGAAAATGTACATCGTTTCTGTAGGTGCGTTTGAAGGCAGCCCGCAGGGATACCACCGAGAAACCTCCCCAGTTATTCCCCAACTTTATTGTTATTACACATGTATAAATACAGGGTAATGAAACATAGTTTGCATCTAATCAGAAGCAAAGAGCAGATTATATACATATACATATATATACATAATATAAGGTGGGAATAGTTATGTACAAATAAGTTATGTATGCAGATGTTTATATTGCTATACAGATGTGCTACATTTATACAGATGTGCTACATTTATACAGATGTACTGATGTGTGGTAAACAGATCTGTTTACCACACATCAGCTTTTATATCATACGTTTTCTGAAATTATTAATGTAAATATCAACAAATTATCACTCGTTTTAAAACTAGGTGCAGAAGTCTCGTTGTTTTGTGTTGTTGGCATATTACATGGAGTGAAAGGTTTTTAAAGAGTGTTTTTTAGAAGCTGTTTTGTTACCTAATTAATCACAAACAAAACACTGCTATTCATAATTTGACATTTATTTTCATTCCTACAGAGAAACTGTTGTTTAAAGCTCTATATTGTAAAAAGCACAGTTAAAAAATGACTCATGTCACTATGAAATGTTGATTATCGACATGTTTTTAAAATATGCTAATAAAGAATCTGATGAAACTGTGACAAAGTATGAAACACATAAATGTGTGTTTTCTGCCTGCGAGTATTTTCATTAGTAGCTCAAACTTCTTAGAAAATCATCTGGAGCTTTTTACATCTACAGTAAAATGGCTTCACAACAAAACAGCCGAGCAGGAAACAGAATAAACCACCGATGAGTTTCATCGGTGGTTTGGACAGAGACGTCTGAGTCCACACATCACGAGCGTTTCCGGGTTTGCAAAAAGAGTCCGAAAGAAAGCGGCCGATGACACGAGGTCTGTCTGCGAGCGTCAGGTGTGAATGACATCATCAGCCGGCTCCATCAGCTCGTCGCACATTTGACTTGTTGATCAGATTCCTCGTCGAGGAGCCGCCTGCGTTAAATTCTCAGCCTCTGTCATTTTTGGCTGCAGTTTTGTCGCTCCGTTTCCAAATGGCACGGCCGTATTATGATGGGATGCGAAACACCACTCCAAATCCCCATTGTTCTGCCCTCTCTGTGTTTCCGAGGCAACAGTCTCCTACCATCTGGAAGGCCCTCATCCCTCAGTTCCTCTCATTTTCATCTAATGGCTTTCTCCTCTGTCCTTTTCTCGTCTCATTTCTGTTTCTTTCGCTACTGTTTCTTTTTCTTTGCAAAGACATCTTTTTAAAAACTTTTTGTGCTCTAATTTGATCTCCGTCTCTTTTTTCTTCATCCTTTTTTTACTTTAAGTGCTTCAGTGTATTACGGCACTCTTTCACTTGCTCCCTGCTAGCCCTCTTTTTAACCTGCTCTGGCCATTTCTTCTCATTTCATCTGCCTTTTTTATCGCCCCCCCTTTTATCAGTTCAGCTAATGAGTACATTTCTTTATGCACTATCTCACATTCGCAGTCACACGAGGCATATTTCCTAAATCTGTGTGCATACACACATACACGGGGGAACGTAATCATGTTAGTTTCCTACACTGGCATGTAATTCATGCATGATTTACTGGAGGATTAATCACACTTGACAGAAATTTATTGACAAAGACAGATCGGAGCCCCCGAAAGGTGCTTAGTTTCATTGAAACATGAAGAAGTAAGAGTGTGTGTGTGTGTGTGTGTGTGTGTGTGTGTGTGTGTGTGTGTGTGTGTGTGTGTGTGTGTGTGTGTGTGTGTGTGTGTGTGTGTCCCAGAGTGGGTCCCATTATTCTCTGCAGATGCTGACCTTCAGCATGCTGGCTCTCTGGAGGGCAGCACTTGTTTCTCCGCCTTAATTCTTTCTTTTTTCTCTTATTCCTAATCACTCCCTCCCCCTCTGCTCTCCTCTCTTACATTTCTTCTTCCCTTTTTCCCCCCCTTCTCATTTTCTGCCCCGTTCTTCCGTCCTTTCATGTTTTTTGTCTCAGCTTCATCCATCTGAAAGCCTCAGCCTCTCGTACTTGAAGCCAGCAACTTGTTTTCTACAGTTTTCAGATGTGAGGTCTTTTCTTGTTCTTTTTTAATTTCTTTTGTCTGCTGCTCGACTAAAACTTGGAAAACCTGCCTGTCCTTCATACCTCATTATTTAACGGTTAATGTCTCTCCCTCCCCCTTGCCTCCTGTTTTCTCCCTCCCTCTCCTGTCTGGCGTGGCCCTCTGTGGCCGCGTCTCTTTGTCTTGTGTTTACGTGGTTTCTTATCCTCTCTACATTCATCTACCTTCCCTCTGTCCTTTGCTCTTTGCTTCTTCCTCTGCATACAGATGAACATGTGATTCCTCGGCGGTCTCCTCTCTGCCTGTAAACTGTCAGCTGGTACTCTTAACACAAATTTCGCTCGAATGCGAGGTCCTCACAGGATATGTGGAATTAGTAGGCAGGTCCTGAAACAAAATAAATCCTTTTCATTTTAGTTGATAAAACGGTCCCCGGTGAAAAAATGTCTTCTTTTTATTTATTTATTTTGCACATTTTCAGCTCTTTATTCAACCTCTTGACTTAAATTTGTTCGGTATTTGCATTCAGCTGCCCTCCTGACGACTTGGGTCACTAAACCACGGCGACTCGTTCAAAGTGGAGTACGATTACCTCGGGTGTTCGCATCATTTTCCTCTTTATGCACTGAAACGATGCAACATTTGAATACAAATGCTGACGGTTGTTTTTGTAATAAGACTCGGAATAAATGATGAAAACATGGCACCAAGTCGAGCTTCGTCTTACCGCAGAAGAGTCTCCTCTGATGGGCGTAAACAGTTTAACACTGCTGCTGCCTTCATATCGTCTGTGTCGATATCTTATATTAATGCTGATCTGTAGGGAGCCACAGGGTGGGGCTCATCATGTCAACCAACTTTAAGCTGGATGATATTTAAGTTTTCTTCTTCTCGTGCTCACCGTCAGAGCAGTGCTTAATTTATTTTAGAAATAGTGTAGTGAGAAAATAACATCAACCAGGTGGATGTGCAGCTTCATGCAGACTTTTAACTCAGCTTACCTTTAATTATAACACCTGAGAGGACAGCTGCTCTGCTTAAAGCTGTCATAGAGTTGGTTTGTATTTACACTACATCACATCTAGGAAGCAAAAATGAAGTAAGATAACTTTTTGACCTGCTGGTTTTATGTCAAACATGTATTATAAAATGTGTATGTGATGATTTTTAAGACTTTTTTTTTTAGAACAAAGAAGCTGGAAACACTTCAAAGTCATTTGTGGCTGTATAAAGTGTTTTGTCACTTCTGGGTAACCCACCGTTTATAAAACATGATGTCACTGACCAAGATTATTGTAGTTAACTTAAACTAAACCAGAAAATGAGGCTAGATCTTTTTGGTTAACTACATTCATTTATTTATTTTAGTTAACTTAAATAAAAATAAAAGCTCAACTTTTGACAATCACGAAGTCTAACTAAAATAATTTGAATTAAAATAAAATAAAACTATAGAGGAAACTAGTCGTTTTAGCATCTGTTAGTTTGGTTACAATGTTACTGCAACTTTCCTGATGAGGACGAGACTGAGTCACTGCTTCCAAAAAGTTTTCAACATTTTCTAAAAGAAATAAAACTAACATCAGTTTTATTAAAACTAACTAGTTTAATAAAACTAAACTAAATCGAACATTTTCAAAAAATAAAAACTGAAAGCAAAATGAAAATGAAATCAAAACAAATGAGAGAATAGAAAAGTGTAGAAACTCTACAATCTGTAGATTAAAAGTTACTAAAGATTTTGTGGGTTTTGTGATTAGAATGATATTAAAAGCAGCTTTTAATACTTATCAGTGAAATGTGTTAAAAAAAATGAAATCGCCTGAAAGCTTTATTGCTCTGTGTCACCCAGACGTGAACCAGCTGGTTGTTAGCTTTAGCAAATGGTGTCACACGTTCCAGTGTTATGTCTATGAACACGGTATGCCCCCTAATCCTGGTTCACAGTACCCTTGCTTAGCCTTTGACCCCATCTTCTAAGTGTTTGGTGGGAACTGATGGAGTGTCATGTGACTTCAAGAGGTCAGAGGTCAAGAGAGGTTTAGGAGTCACCCTCAGACCAGCTCAGAGACATTCACCGGCACAGCTGAACCAACAGCAGGGAAACATCCTACTGTGTTACCGGCACATCCTCCTCAGTCAAACAGAGTCTCCGTCTGCTGCTTCAGGCTCTCAGCGACTTACCTGCAGCAGTGCGGTGTGCTCACACAGCAGCTTCGCGTGGTCTTAGTTAGTCAAACAAAGATGTCTGCCAGTCGCTCTGAACACTTCCTTCTTTTGCCTAAATATAGTTTAAAGTTTTTCACAGTACCGTACCGTATCAGCATCTCAGTGCCTCTGTTCCTGGAATAACTAACAATGCATGACAGAAACTCATGATTACATCTCAGGACCCCACCACAGGTGAAATAATCGGCTTTTGAAGCACTTGTGTGCTTACGTATTTATGCCACAAATACGTAAAAGCACTTGTTGAGCTAAGTGTGCGGTGACCTTTACTCCCTGTGGATCAGAGTAAGGGGAGGGGCACTGCCTTATAAAGGAAACATAAACCTAAAAGGTTTCAGGATTATCAGGCAGTCAGAGCTTCAGCCTTTATTACGACAGGTGTAACTAACTTTTATTTATTTGTCCTTAACTGTTAAAAAAAAAAAAGGATAAATATGTAAATCCAGGCTTGGGACTACACCAGCCTCACTGACTCCTCCCAGTCTCAAACTGGGGAGCTTTCATGCCAGCACAGTCGCTCTGCAGCTACATTAACCTTATAATGTAAATATGTAGCTGAGGAAATGCAGCTTTGGGCACTTTTTGCCTTACAAAGAAGAAGCAGCTGCATAACATCTTTGGGCCACGTTCCCTTCCCACTGGCAGGTAATACGCCAGTTTAATTCACAATATCTAAACATATTAAAACAGTTTAAAACAATATTAAATGTTATTTGGCAAAAATAAAACAACTCGAAATCATGTATCTTCCTCCAACGGTCCTCCGATAAACAGGCTTTACTGTCTTTCTCTTGCCTTCCTTAGATAATAAGATATTTCTCCGCCCTTCATTATTTTCCACTTAAGCTTTTATTGCCTCATTGTTTGGACGGCAGCGTCTGTGATTAAAGCTTCATAATGAAGTATCGCATTAGGAAGATGAAACAAAGTTAAAGTTAGTTTAACTCCGGCAACATTAAACCACGGCAGCTCTGTTTTCGCCGCGACTCACGAAATGACATTACGACAGCAGTCGCAGAACAATTTGAGCTATTAATCTGTTTTATTACCACACTGTCAAAATAGCATGACTCTCATTGACAAAGAATCTGACACTGTTGAATGCAATTTGAAAATATGAAGCGCTTTGCCGGCTTAAAACCTCAAATCACATTCAAGTGGATATCGGCACGAAGTGAGGCTTCGGCTCTATAAAGACTCATAAAGATATAACTGAATTAAAGCTTTGCTAGTTCATTTCCGCCACTTCTCCTTCGCTTACTTTAAATATTACTCTTCGCCTCCCCGCCCGCCTTTATTTATTTTTTATCTCAGCTTCCGTCTGTGACTCCTCGCGTCGAGCCGCTGCCGTTTGTGCTCCGGTGTTTGGTTATATTGAGGCCATCTATCTGCGCGGTGGCTGTCATTGGCTCTCAGGAGTTTTTTAATGCGCTGTGACACAAAGCTGCATCTTGTCTCTGTTTTTAAAAGTTGCTGAGAGGCAGGCCTGCGTGATAGATGACTCTGTGCATGTGTGTGCAGCAGCCGAACAGCTGTAAGCAGCCCTTTTAGAAAGAGTCAGTGAAAGTGTGTGTTTATGAGAGAGCGGGGCAGGTGCAGATGACATATAACAAGTCCTTGTTTCCCCTGAAATCCATCAGAAATCTCTTAAATACCGGAGAATTAGTAAGGATCACATTACTCTCAATTACTGTCAGACACGCAGAGAAATCCTTCCAATTATCCTTTTGAATATGTGACCCGTGTAACTGTGAGCGCGCTATCCACATAACAGCATTAAGGAAGTCATCCCTAAACAGGTATTACATCGTTGAGTTTCCCTTCAAACTGAGCGCTCAGTGGCTTTGCTGTTCTGCCTGGAATGTTTTCAATTCCTCGTTTTGGTTTGATGACTCTCTCAATTATGTTAAACTAGTTGTTGCATGAGCCAGGAAGCTGTTCTCATTCATTACATCTGTTTCTCTCGTTCTGTCTTTCTCACACACACACACACAGACCAGCAGCCCCTCATTTGGTCTTAACTCTTCTCCAGCTGTGTGCCAATTTGCCTCCTCCAGAGTGCGTGGGGTTCGGGAGGGGGGTGATTAGGAGTTACGGGCTGTATTTAAACAGCGCGCCTGTCCTCTTTCGTGTGTTGATGATAAATGTTCTCACTGTGTGCATGTCTACATAAGTGTTTTAGTTCTCATACTGGGTGTGTGTATGCATGCCAGTAATGGGTTCCATCCACATCGCTCCCTAATCCCCAGCTGCCGCGCGGTGCTGACTGGGTTCCTGGAGGGAGAATTCCAAACTTGCCACCGGATTTACAGTGGATTCTCTACAGATTACCACTGGATTTCTGCCCCGTTCCCAATATGGAAACTCTCATAACACACTAGGGATCACGTTATTATTTTTCAAGTATTCATTAACTGGTAACGAATGAATCTTTTAGTCAAACGATGCTTTTTCCCTATATTAAAGCACAAAGAGTGTGTGTAGTCTACATTTTTAAATTTCATTTACAAAACCAATACAAGTAAACCTCAGAAATCCCCGCTCGTGGTTTCCAGTAGCTCCGTCTTCGACTGCTGGAGTAACAAAGGTTTGGAGTCGAGGCATGAGATAGAAATGTGAGCCGGCCACAAGCAGTCAGTTCAGCTGCACAGAGCCATTCGAACCAGTGCGTACTTCATAACTGGGACCACTGAGAAGCCACAGAGTTGGAATCAAAGTGTCGGTGGACAGAACAGTCGGGGGCACCATGACCCTTTATCACTCGAGTGTCATCCAGACCAGCGGTCCCCAACCCCCGGGCCACGGCCTGGTACCGGTCCGTGAGTCGTTTGGTACCGGGCTGCGAGACTTGAGGCTCGGGTGTGAAATTTCTGGTTTTCAGGGTTTTTATCGTTAACTCGGTTTCCCTGGGTCTTTCCCGTGTTGTAGTTGTGCGTCTTATTTTGAAAGAAATATTTATGCGTTACCATAGTGACCCGAGAGCATTAAGGGGCAGAGAGGAGGACGTTACTCTCAATGTTGTTGGTGCATTTCAGGACGCTGCTAATAAAGTTACACAATTACACAGTGAATTCATGTTTATTATTATATTTACAAAATCCCACAGTTTTTGTCTCGGTCGTATCATTTTATTTTGTTGTATTTATCCGCGGCACCTTAAAGGCCGGTCTGTGAAAACATTGTCTGACATTAAACCGTCCGTGGTGCAAAAAAGGTTGAAGACCTCTGATCCAGACGACCTGCACTTGTTTTGTCATTTTGGTTGTAACATAAAAAAATTATTCTCATCTATCAGGAAACGTTTGATTTTCTCTCTAGACTGAAATGTGAAGCTGATTTTTCTGTCTGTGTTCAGACAGCGGTACCTTGATTACTCCATGATACTCCTTTTTTTTACCGTGCATCGGCTCCACCTGTGCTCATTTACTCCATCTTTGTCTTATCACCTCTGGTCCTTTCTGCTTTATCTGATTTTCTCTCTGTGTGCAGGTTTGTTGCAAATAGAGGCTGATAGCTTCTGATAAAAAGTGACACTAAGTACTCTAATTTGACAGCCTAAAATCTCCCCTCCCCCCACCCAGCCCTAAATAAGGAAATACACAGACTACAGTAAAGTGATCATGTAAGCATGTTGATCACTCCTCATCATCTTAATCTTAGAGATGATGTCTTGTTTTCCAGCTCCTGTTTTGATCCTCCTCATCTCTCGTCTTATCCCTGTTTTCCATCTCCCATACCTTCCTCTTAACTTTGCCCCCCTCCTTATCTCTCTCTTTCCTGCCCCCCCCCCCATTACCTCTTCACCGCTCTTATCTCTGCCTCTGTGACATTATCATGTCCGGCGGCCAAACGCTAACTGACAGATGGGCTGACTGATACGGGGCACAGGTATACAGGCTCAGGGGTGAACAGAAGCCCTGCAGCCTGGCGGGCTCGTACTCATAAAACGTCCAAAAAGAGAGAGAGAGAGACATGGAGTCAGACAGACACATGGACAGACGGCTGGAAGACGGACGTGAAAGAAAGAAGAGCAGACAAAACGGCTGCGGCCATTAAGAGCAGAGAAATCTGAGCCATCAGGCTGAGACGCTGACCCAGAGCGACGTACGGCGAAGAAGACAGGTGTGTGTGGGTGTGTGTGGGTGTGCACGCTGAAACACACATAAACATGCTAACCATGGAGTTGGGTGGGGCAGAAGAAGACATCCCAAACATGAAGGGCATGCAGTTAGTTAGACACTTCCCACTGCTGACCACCCATCCTGACACACACACACACACACACAAACATCAGCATGGAGACCACCAGCACTCAGGACCTGTGCAAGTGTTTATGTACATTACACAAAGGTCAGCAGGTGAATTATGTGATTGGTCAGAAGCTCCAGAGTCCATCTGACTCAGTGAGATATATATTTATATGATAAACATGAATACAGGATGGATGTCCTGCAGTAGATGGAGAGATGCGTGCAGACAAATGAAAGAGACAGAAAGACGGAGAGATAAAATCTAACACCTCGTAATGTTTGCTATGTGGACAACATGTGTTTGTGTACTCGCTTTCCCCGGCACAGGACATCGATATCTATTCACGGGACGCGGCTGGATTACCACAGCTGTGAGTGTGTCTTCGCTTGCGTTAACTGAGCCCTAGCCTACTTAAAACTGTCACGTGTCACTTATATTCTGTTGCTATGTGATGTTTGGCCGGGATGAGCCGCGAGCTGAGCGCGTGCTTCGCCCTCTCTCTTCTCTGTCGCCCTCAACAAATTGTTTTCAGCAGGTTTTCCTGAATATTTCAGATTCAGTGCGGTAGCTGTTGGTAGGCTCTTTGCTAAGGTACGTGAAGGGAGCATCACTCTGACGGCGCTGTGCCGGTGCCAGCGGTTGGTTGATTATTTGTTTTATTGTGAAGGTGCTGGGGCAGAGCGGGAGGTTAAAGCTGCGTCTGTGCTCGGGTCTCGTGTTTATTCCTCTGATTATCTTTCATAACACTGTCTGTTCTGTTTGTTCGTGTATGTGTGTTGATTTTACATGAAAACAGCAACGAATGATCACGGCTCTTCTTCTGCCACGGCCATCAGAGTCACACAGCAGTGAACTCTGAGCCAACTCCTCCTCCTGTGTTTGGCCGGCTCTTGTTCATTGAGCGACTTCTCAGCAGTTGGAAAAAAGGACGCGTCGTACTATAAACAAGTTTGGTCGTGGAGTTTTTCCCAGAACAAGTTTTTGAACCATCCAGCCACTGGCTGCGTCTGCCTTATGACTGGCTGGTTAAGGAAGCAACGTTACCAATGGCAACATCCAGCAGTTTCTTTGCTTCAGTCTGATTGTGCTCTCAAATTTCTTTCTCTTAAATGCATAAAATTCTCTTTTCCAGACGAGGTCCGTTAGATGCAGCTGACTACCCGATGCAGCCATGGTCAGGTCCCTACCCCGGGCCTCCACACGCCCAGCAGGGATACCCCCAGGCACCATCCTACCCCACCTCCCAGTCTGCCCCATCTTACCCCAACTACCCACCTGGTCAGCCATACCCGCGGCAAGGAGACCCTCGAGGCATTGACCCTGGCTACTACCCCCACCCTAGGTAATTACATGCAGGAAAGTACCCTCATACCAGGGTCTGCATGTGTACTGTACGTACCATTGTGATGCTGTTGTGCTGGTTTTGTGACTCCAGTGCAGCGTACCTGGACGAGGGGGCGGAGCTCTAGATTATGAGCTGTTGCCTGCTAAACTAAAACTAGAGCTCAGACTTCTCAGGCTGCCTGTTAGTCCAAATAGTCACAAAGAAAGCCAAATTATTTGACAGATAACCACATTAAAGACACCAACAGCCACCAGTAGACGGCCACTGGCTACAGCTGCCTCCATCGGCATCCACCTATCACTCAAAGCAGCTACGCCCTTAAACTTAAGCCTTAATACGTTTAAACAAAACATCACCTGCACACCTGTCAGGGAAATTAGCCAGAGAGGCCCAAACCTTTATTAGTGTGACGTCCATGCACAGCCTCAAGTGGCCGTTCGCAGGAACTGCAGTTTTGGGGTTCAGCGCCGATCATATTGCAGATTTGATCATGTTTCATATTACTGCCGCTCATCTTCGTCTCTCTTTTTAAGTATGTCTTCCCTCTCGTCTGACTCTTCCTTCTTGTCCATGTCGGAGTATTTTGCTGTTCTTTGATCCAAGGTTGTTCTCTAGCTCTCAGCAGAGAGGGCCCCTGCGGCAGGACGTGCCCCCATCTCCCACCCCGCCTCTTCGGGGACTGCGGTACGACACGATGACACGTGGAACTGGGGGTGGGGGTTACAGGTAGGGCCGACTTGTGGATGAAGCCCATTCCAGGTAAATGCTGAGCTCTAAAATGCTTCTTCCTGCCTAAATAATGAATAAAATTCTGCCGCTGTACTCGAGTAATCCGGCACAGCCCTCTGTAACTTTAAGAGTATGTTTGATTGGATACAGGCACCAGTGGGAGCTCGGTACAGACCAGCGTGGCTTTACTCGGGAGGGAGGAGGACAGCAACAGCAAACAAACCCAAAGCAGAAGACGGCGTGACTGCAGCTGTGCAGACACATCGAGTCCTGACATGACAATAAGCACAAAGTCGACGTCTTCGTATTCTGAGCTTCCCTGCGTTCAGCTCTCCACTGAAGCAGAGTTAAAACCTCATAATGCGATGATCCGAATCCCCGTCATTATCAAACCGTGTGTGTGCTGGTAGGAGTGTACGGTAAGGTGAAGGAGGTTAATTACAGAGTGGAGGATGCGTAATGTCTTGTTGTTTGAAGTCATTTAAATTGCTTTGAATCTTCGGAGAGTTTAAAATTAGCAGGTTTTTACTTTTCACTGTACTCTGATTAAGTTGTCTCTCGTAAGAATCTGTCAGGGCTGCAGAGGTAATTGGATCCATTTAAATTAAGCTCACATTCACAGCCGCTGCTCCAGCAGGATAAAGAAAAATATCCACAAATGCAACCTAAAGTAACGCGCTAACACTGACTGTAGATGGAGGTTCACGCAGATATGAATAACACTTTATTATGTTTGTGTAATGAAAGCGTATTTATTCACGAGCTCCGACCGTTTATGTGGGCAAAGATGGGACTGCAGCGCCTCTGCTTTTCCTTCTTTCCTCTCTTAGTAATGGCTCCTGGAACACAAAGTCATTAGAGCGCTCCAATCAGCACTGTGGAACGGTTTATTCCTCCAGATAAACAAAAAAACTCGTTTAGAGGCCGGCCGATGTCTAAAGTGACCAATCAGGGATCATGCCACTAATACCAGCACAGATTTCATCCTTATGAGTAATCTGATCATATCCTGTGTTATCAAAAAGAGTTATTGATACGTGTAAATCACACTGAACAGCACTATATGAATGATCTGTCCTCGCTGTTCGGTGCAGGACGAGGCGGAGCCCACGTCTGCTTCGTGGTTTGCTCCATGTTTGTTTGACCCTGTTGCTGCGTTTCGAAGCAACTTAAGAAGTACGAAATATCTCATTTTAGCAGAACTGGAAATTATCTATGGACGGTCGCTTTATTTAAAAAGACCTCCACATGAATGTATGAGCAGCTTGCGTTTTACAGACACGTCCACCTGTGTGGAGTGATTTGATTTTCCGACTTCCTGCAAGAAGCTCCGGAAAAGGCAGGACGACAATAACACAGTTGGGGTAATCAAGGTAACCAGGTGTTCCACAGGTGGAGCTGTTTTAATTCTGCCTCTGCGTCTCTGATGTGTTGGAGCTGTTTAAGCCCTGCTTTTCCACACCGTCGAGTAAACCAGACCGAGAGGATTTTCTTTTTTGGGCAGCTTTTTGCAGAGCGGGGATAGAGGTCGCTTTCACTGTTACTCTGCACCGTGCGCTCTGCTTTGGATTTGAAGGACGTTTCAGTGACCCGACGGTGTAGGCATCACCGCTCGAACATGAAGTGAGCTTCAGAGTGCTGTCAGCGCCGCACCATAATGCAGATCCATTTTGCCACTTAGCAAAACCATCAGTTAAGTGTGACTAAGAGTTAAAGCCTTGCATAACATCTGTGTTTCACACCACAAAGCTCAGCAGTATTACTTTCAATGGAGATTAAATGTTTAAAATGACATCTCGGTATCGGGTGGACTGCGGTTCTCTCAGTGTGGCCGAGGCTGAAGGCCCGCTAACGTGAATGTTGAGATTAATGCAAAAGAATGTAACGTGTAGATTTTATCAGGAAGGTTTTTGTGTATCAAGAGTTGGATAAAGGGAGGTTAAGGAAAGGTAGGGAAAGATGTGAGGAACAGGTAGAAAAGAAAAAGAGGGAAATGAAGAGAGAAATGTTAGGAATGTGTAATATTTCAGAATAAATATGAAAAGGAAACAGTTGAAGAAATGGTCAGAGAGGTAAATGCAGTGCAATTTGTGCAGCATTAGTTGTGCTGTAGGAGGAGTGAATGTAGTGACTTTGTGAAGTTTTCATAATTATTTCTCCTTTTGTGTTGTCACGTTTCACCAGTGTGAAAATCAGACTTCCAAATCAAGTAATAAAGCACATTTTCGGAGCCTGATGAACAAATCACCTGCCAAGTTTAGAGCAGAAACACTGAAATAACTCGCGTCCCCTCAGATCACTTTCTCCGTCGCTGATGATGATGATGATGTTACAGAGTGAGCAGCACCTGAGAAAATGATCCTTCTGAGAACACGTGAAGGATTTTCATGCCAAACATGTCAGGAGTCTCCTCCGCTGTGTGTACCTGAATGCTGGGTCAGCGCCTGGAGAAGCTTTTAAACAGTATTTGAAAAATGTGACACGTTGCATGAAGGCGTATCTATCTCATTACACAGTTTTCACGTATGTAACTCTTCACAAGCATTTATTTTTACATGTTTCTTTTTTTAATGCTAGTTGATGATGTTGAATCGGACCAGAGCCACGGGATGTTTGGCTTTCGTTGCCACGGGTACGCTGCAGAGCTTCGATCGCTTTTTTCCTCCTCGTGTTGTTTAAACTGCACGAACAGTTTTAAACTGGCGACTCTGCGCAGCGTGGCTAACGCATCGAGCATCCTGCAGGGCTCTTTGGTCTTTAGCAAGTTGCACAAGTTGAAGGTACTCGCTAGAATCTTCTGTACGAAGGGTTTCTGCTACTCCTGGTTCTCCTTTTAAAGAGATCGGTGTATGAAGGAACCAACTAATAACCTCTGTTACCTAGAAGTATAACATGCTTTATCACAATGCTCGAATATATAAAAAAAAGTCAAATCTCATTTTATAATGTAACAATTCTGTCATTGTTTTCCAACTTTTTTATATTTTGTATATAACTTTTTGCATTAAAGTATTCATTTTTAAACACATCTGGTCAACGATGTCCTACTTTACTTCTCTTTAAGACACAATGCATGCCGAGCACATCTGCTGAGGTTAATTAAATATGAGTCAGGAGAAATTATTTCCCTCGTGTCCCCCGTACCCTGCAAGGTGAATCATTAACATTGCCAACCCAATTTAGTCCATCGTTTAAGCAGCTGATAAATTGTACTTTTGTGATAAGAGATAGATGGCCACAAATTAATGTAAGACTAATTATCAATTAGAAAAAGGAGATAAGGAGCGCTGATTACTGTGCAAAGTTTTCCTAGTTTTTCTGGCGTGTTGCCGGCGCGCTGCTAGGTCACTTCCCTCGGCTTAATAAGTATTTAGTGGCCGTGTGTAGCGTAAGGTGGTTTCTTATTTGTCAGACACTATAGGTGCTGGACTGTGGCTCAGAGAAGTTAGCAGTAATGAGACACAGAGGCCAAGGAAGCGTTTTATCAGGCAGGGCGTAATTAGAATATCCCAGACCTGTTGGCCAATGGGGAGAGAGCGAAGGGAAGTAATTAAATTCTCTTGAGTCACTGCCAAGGTTCAGTATGGATCTGCAGAGTGTGTGTGTGTGTGTGTGTGTGTGTGTGTGTGTGTGTGTGTGTGTGTGTGTGTGTGTGTCCAATATTCTGATTGCAGTGTCTGTGCAGGTGCTGGTGTTTTGTTTTAATGCATGTTAGAACTCGGATTAGTTTAAGAGATTAATTGCAGTGCACCTCTGGACTCTTCTCAGCGCGCGGATCAAACGTGTCGCTGAAGTTAAGCAAAAGTGAGTCAACGTTACACCGCGGTGACGGATACACCCACAGGACGGTCTTTTCCGTGGGATCGTTCCCTACATTTTGACTCGTATCAGTCTGATGTTTGAAGATGTGCCACGATGTCAAATAAAATGTAACAAGCCTGTTCTGAGGACGTGAGGAGTAGAAAGCTCAGATATTTGTGTAAAGAAGGAAAAAACTGTCAGAAAGATTAACACCTGAAAATTCTGCACAGGTACAGTAATTTGTTCTTTGTTGTTTCCCACCTCCAAGCAACAAAATCAACGGTGTCCTGGTGACGATGATCCGGCTGAGCAGGTCATTGGACAGAAGCTGAGCAGCTGGAAATTAGTACAAGACCAAAGTTTCAGTTTCTAACAGAACTGATCGTCTGATTCAGCTTAAATATGTAAAATCTGTAAAATGCAGGAGGAGCTGGTGTACTCAGTATATCAGAAGTGTATGATGTATGGGTGGAAGCAGAGTCTGACTCAGCAGTGCTTCCTAATCCAGCGCAGCTCCAAACACACTCGCCTGTTAGCCAGAGGCAGGAAGTATTGACCCTCTCAGGTCTGTGAGCTTCACCTCATATTTATTTTTCTGACAGTTTTTTTTACTTTTACTCTCTTTTCAACAGAAATATCTGTTCGCTGCTCCTTTCGTTTCTTCATTCTGCTTCTCCCTTCAGGGCAGGGGTGTCAAACATAAGGTCCGGGGGCCAGAATCGCCCCGTCAAAGACGCCAACCTGGCCCACTGGACTGGTTTGGAGAGCGTGAAGGAAAAGATAAATGTTGGAAATGTAACAGTGTTTTCATAAATGTTGCAGCTTTTGATGTTCAAGACTTCCACAGCAACGTTTCACACTAAGTGATAGTTAAATAATTAAATGACAAAGTTTTTAACTGTCCAGCAGAGGAATTTCTATTTTCTCTTCAGAGTTTAAAACATAAAACAACATAAAGTTTTATGTGAATTAACAAAAACTTTGTTTTATACTTACATGACAGTCTGGGCAATGACATGGCCGAGCTTTTTGGCCAAGTCGTGTTGATGTGTGTCGATTATCAGAGCTAGTTACGAGTGACTGATGTGAAAGATATGAGTCAGTTAGTTTTGCACAAAAATAGCTGTTAGAAATGTCCAAAGAGCTACTTTATACTTTAAGTACATTTCACAGCGTGTACTTTTACACTTTTACTTGAGTAAAGAAGTTGAAGGAGTACTTCAGCTTTTACCAGATGGGTGAGTACAACAGCTGAATATCTCAACAGAAGTATCAGTACTCCTGCTTCAGTGAAGAATGGCAGGAGTACTGCCGCCTCTCTCTTTAAGCACTAATAATGATGTTTTTTATTATTTAAGCTGGAAAAACTGGACATGAATCAAACCCACATTCAGGAAAGTGCAGTACTGAATACACAAACAGGACCACAGACTGACTGCAGTAACCTGGTCTGCAGTGAACAGCGATGTGTGAGACTTTACAAAGCAATGTCCCCAACCCCCGGGCCACGGACCGGTACTGGTCGTTTGGTACCGGACCGGGTGTGAAAGTTATGGTTTTCATTGTTTTTATCATTATTTTTTTATGGTTTTTATCGTTAACTCTGTTTCCCTGGGTCTTTTCCCATGTGTTTTTGGTACCGGTACTGGTTTTATTCAATTCAGTTTTATTTATACAGCGCCAAGTCACAACAAAGTCGCCTCAAGGTGCTTTATATTGTACAGTAGATCGTACAATAATAGATACAGAGAAAAACCCAACATTCATATGACCCCCTATGAGCAAGCACCTTGGCGACAGTGGGAAGGAAAAACTCCCTTTTAACAGGAAGAAACCTCCAGCAGAACCAGGCTCAGGGAGGGGCGGGGCCATCTGCTGTGAGAGAAGGAAGACGGGATAAAGACATGCTGTGGAAGAGAGACAGAGATTAATAACAGATATGATTCAGTGCAGAGAGGTCTATTAACACATAGTGAGTAAGAAAGGTGACTGGAAAGGAAAAACTCAATGCATCATGGGAATCCAACGGCAGCCTACGTCTATTGCAGCATAACTAAGGGAGGATTCAGGGTCACCTGGTCCAGCCCTAACTATATGCTTTAGCAAAAAGGAAAGTTTTAAGCCTAATCTTAAAAGTAGAGATAGTGTCTGTCTCCTGAATCCAAACTGGAAGCTGGTTCCACAGAAGAGGGGCCTGAAAACTGAAGGCTCTGCCTCCCATTCTACTTTTAAATACTCTAGGAACAATAAGTAAGCCTGCAGAGCGAGAGCGAAGTGCTCTAATAGGGTGATATGGTACTACAAGGTCATTAAGATAAGATGGGGCCTGATTATTTAAGATCTTGTATGTGAGGAGCAGGATTTTGAATTCTGGATTTAACAGGAAGCCAATGAAGGGAAGCCAATACAGGAGAAATCTGCTCTCTCTTTTTCAGCGTCACTCTGAGACAGGATATTTCTAATTTTAGAGATGTTGCACAAATGGAAGAAAGCAGTCTTACATATTTGTTTAACATTTGCATTTTATTTTGTTGTATTTTTCTGCGACACCTTAAAAGCCGGTCCGTGAAAATATTGTCCCCAAAAAAGGTTGGGGACCGCTGTGTTAGAGTACTCAGATTACTTTTTCATTGTAATAAATGTGTTTTACAATCCAAGTAATCGGTTATTCATTTTTCTAATAAGCGTCCTGTTACTGTTAGTTTCCTGCTCCTTTCTTCTAACAAAGGGACAAAAGTGAAATCCCTAATGCTCTGACAGCGTTCCTGCAAAGTGGAATGTATCTAATCCTGCAGCTGCGTAGTGAGTGGACGGCCTTCACAATGACATATTTACGTAGAGCTTCCCTTTACACGCGGAAGAAACATCCAACATGTCGGCGAGTTATGAAGATGTATTTTTGGGAACACAAAGGTAACTGATGAGTTTCCTCTGGGGGCGATACTGGGACAATAAGGATTCCTTTCTAATGCAGTAATCTTCAAAAGTTACAAGTTACTTTCAAAAATCATGAGACTGACACCAGAGGGGGCGAGTGGGTGGGGCATGTCAATCAACAGGTAGCAATTAAAACCCTGAGATGGACGGACTACAACAGCTGATCAAGAACGGGAATCTGAGGCTCGAGGTCGCCCACACCGGGCAGTCAGACGTTGCCTGGCGTCCTGAGTCCTCCGGCTGACCCGGTGGAAGCGTCGCTGTCATGTGCTGATGGTTTTTGTGGCTCTTGCTGTGTTTGAGAGGCCGTCAGCCAGCCTGGTTGACTCGCTGACTGACTGCCAAACAGTCACTGACTGACTGGGTGTGTAATTCCTCCTTCCCAGTGCAGGTCTGGCATGCTGTAATTATTAGCAGTTATTATTAGTAGTTTTAATCAGCACTGTAAACCACTGTAATTAGGATTTCCTATTATGAGTGGTTGCCAGTTTGTGGACGTGTGAGTGTGTGTGTCTGCTTGGCAAGGTATTGTTCAGTCATAGCTATTATTGGTGCCCTGGCAGCTGCTTTTTGTTCTCTTGACTTGTGATTGTTCTTCGTGTACACACTGTATTTGAAGGGCTTCCTTGGAACTGCCAACCCCCGAAAACCCTCATTAATTACTGCCAGCTAGCAGCCCTGTTTTCCCAATAATCACATACGACATGCACAGATCCTATCAGGAGTGCATTTGACTGCATGTTCATGCACATTTAGCACCCCGCTCATGTTCTTTGGATCGCTGGTGAGTTTGAACTTGAGTTCAACTTGGACCTAAACTGTTTGTGCACTTCGACTCTGTAGAAATCAGCACTGATATGCAGAAGTGATACACATGGCCAAGTATCAGTTTTCCACCATGTCATCAGATTTCATAATCCCATTCAGCACTTTGTGGTCACTGCAGAAAAATATAAGAACTACTGTGCGCTGGGTCGGGTTGTTGGGAGAGATTATGAGATCTGGCCGAAACAACAGAGCGCAGCCGGAAAAATCCAGGCTTTAAAGACGGATTAGTGCCGTCTCTGTTTTTAAAGTGAAAATGGGCTTGGAGAAACAAACGCTTATAGCACAGCGTGTCTAAATATTTAAGTGTCCATATGACATTCCTGTGCAATATTCACTGGCAGCCTTTTCTGTGGTACGGTCAGCTCCTGTCAGAGAACATAAATGTGTTGATGTGAACCTCTTTTTAAAAACACCGCCTACACACCAGCTCAACGTTTACAACAAACTTTTTGAGGCTTGCAAAAAATTTAAAAGATCAACATATTATATAACACCAAATCAGATGACTCCAGGTCATTTGAATCAAATGACACCCCATTGGCAGCCACTTGGTGAGAGTGAGAAGGAAAAACTCCCTTTTAACAGGAAAAACCTCTGAGAAGCAGGCTCAGGGAGGGGCGGGGCCATCTGCTGCGACCTGCCGGAGGTGAAGCGAGAGAGAAACGATTAAGATAGCTTAGCTTTAAAGGAAGCCCACTCGTACACAGAATTCAGAGTAAAGGAGAGAGAAGATAAAGTGTGACGACACGCTGCAGTGGTTTGTAAACATATGGAGAGTGAAGGGCTCAGTGTATCACAGGAAGTCATGGTCACCTGGTCCAGCCCTAACTATATGCTTTAGCAAAAAGCAAAGTTTGAAGCCTCATCTTAAAAGTAGAGATAGTGTCTGTCTCCTGAATCCAAACTGGAAGCTGGTTCCACAGAAGAGGGGCCTGAAAACTGAAGGCTCTGCCTCCCATTCTACTTTTAAATACTCTAGGAACAACAAGTAAGCCTGCAGTGCGAGAGCGAAGTGCTCTAATAGGGTGATATGGTACTACAAGGTCATTAAGATAAGATGGGGCCTGATTATTTAAGACCTTGTATGTGAGGAGCAGGATTTTGAATTCTGGATTTAACAGGAAGCCAATGAAGGGAAGCCAATACAGGAGAAATCTGCTCTCTCTTTCTAGTCCCTGTCAGGACTCTTGCTGCAGCATTTTGGAGTAACTGAAGGCTTTTTAGAGAACTTATAATAATAACTGGCAATTACCTTTATAATTATTGCATTTACTGCCCCTCAGAAGCACAGTGACTGTGACCAATCAGAAGACACTGTGCTTTGATGAAGGGGCCTTAAACAGACAGAAGCTAGAGCAGCAAAGAGGATCATGTAGATAATGCAAAGCTCCTCAAGTGGAATCTGCGGGCGAGCTGGAAATGTGTAAGAAATCTGTTTATATCAGATGAATCCTTTGAAATGCAGATAGCACTAAATGGTGAGAACCAGTGAGAGAGCAGAGGTGAAGCACTGGTTACAGTAAATCCTGTTTTCTGTGTGTGAGCTCTAAGATTCACATCCCGGCAGGGTCATGGACTCTGCATTAAGAGCACAGTGTCTCCTATTAAGTGTGTAAAAAAATTACATTTCCTTTGTCCCCTGTGCACACTGATGACTTGTGGTAAACTCCACAGCAGCTGTTTCCCCTCTTCCCATCGCCCAATCTGTCCCCACCCCTCTCTCTCTCACACACACACACACACACACACACACACACACACACACACACACACACACACACACACACACACACACACACACACACTCCTACCAGTGGTAACCTTGAGGCATGTTGCCAGCCCACACACTCACTCTGTCTTTCTTGCGGGTCCTTCGGGCCGCTGAGAAGAATATGGTGACAGGCGTGTCTTTGTTCCACGTTCTGATGCTGCTGGTCAGGCCGACCTTATGAACCAATGAAAAAGTGACGTATGTGCAGTGCTCAGTGTTTAACCCGTCATCAGTTTTACTCTATAACAGTTTCATTTACTGCAGTAATTCTTTACATAACTTTTGCAGCAGTAAATATTCTGGAGAGAAAGTAACGCGGGAAAAATACTATCCATAAAGTTATACTGCAAAGCTCGCTCTCTGTTCCCTCCCTGCAATCACACACACAAATATTGTCAGCTTACACTGATTTACATCAAATCATGCTGCTGTTTGCACTGTGGTTGATGGTTTCTGTCTTATTCAGCCCAGCCTGGCTTTTAAAAAATTCCCACTGACCTCCCACAGACAACAGTTCCTGTAGTTATTCAGGTTCGACCTGTGGGCACATTTGAAACATTTTTAAAGTGAAGTGGCCTCTAGCAGGTGTCATCACCTTTAGACGGCCGAACCTCTGGCACCGTGTTTTCCTAGAACGAAAAACAATGAGCAGCGTCCTCTGCAGCCACGCTTCATGTTGTATATTTTATCTTTGATGTTTTTTCGTGCTTCTCCCATTCCCGATGAACTCTCATTTCACCCCCTCCCTCCCTCCCTCCGGCTCTCGTGTCAGTCAGTGTTACACTGCTGCACAGGTGATGCACGTTTGCAGTGGCTGAAAACTCCTCTCTGCAGGGAGGCACCTCTGCAAACCGACACAACCGCAGCAGCATAAGTTAAGCATTAGTCGCCACTGGCTGTCATATGAAAAAGCCCAACTTTATAGCAAGTTCAGCTTTCTACAGATAATTTAGACCTTCATACGAGCTCTATAGGGGCTCCGCTACACTTCATCCCAGCTAAACAGAGTCACTGAAGCAGGCCTCTCTGTGTTTAAGTGTGTTGTTTTTGCTGTGTGGTGAATCGTACTAACTCTGTGGTTTCTGACTTTTCCACCACTCCAAACTAAACACCAGCGATTATGTTGATATTTTAAGTGGAAAGGCTCCCGTGTGTCAGTCCAGCAACACTCACAGACGTTGTTTACATCAGCAACAAAAACCTAAATGATTAATAACGAGCTGGGAGATTTGTTGCTGTAATATCATTGAATAGTATTTGAGTTGTATCCGTATGAAGGCGTCAGTCTGTCTGCATGGAGGTGAAATGAGATTCGCCTCACTTTGTTTTTCTCTCGTCACTTTTGGATCTTTTTATCTTCACACTGTGCCACGCTTTAAACGTCTCTTATTTTAATCACTCGTGCATCTTCTAACGCTCGCTGTCATTATTTAAAGAGGTGTAGAGTGGAGCTGTTATTATGATCCAGTTGTTAAACGGAAAAATGGCTTAATTTTCCATTAAAGCTGCTGTTTTACTGCAGAGCTTGCAGTGGAGGCTGACTCCATGGTCACGGCAGTTTCAGCACACAAGCTAATGTGAAATTTCAATTAGAGAAAGAAAATCTGTAATTGTGAAGCTGTCACTCAGCGGCGGCGACAGCGCTGCCATTGTTTTATCTGACAATTTGGTTTTTTCCTGAATAATATTTCATTTTGTAAAATAATTACAGCAGAAAAAGCGAGAAAGAAAAGCACAACAGCTCTGAGCTGACCAACCTCCCTAATTACACGAGTGACCAGTCAACTCATTTTTATTTATTGCCAACATATTAAAACAACAGACTTTGACCCGAGCCCTTAACACGGAGGCAAGAATTACTGTGGCAAACACTGAAAAATAAAGTCATGCTGAAAAAACACAAAATGAAAACAGGGAAAAATTATAATAATAAATTCAAAATTCCTTTGATTTCTGATTCAACACCTGATGTGTCAAATAAAAAGCCAAGTTTCATTCATCAACAAAGACTTCCTTCTTCCCAGCAACACTGTGGATCCAAGGCACCCACAGGCCAGATGACTTATATAATCTGCTCAGTGAGTTTAGGGTCTCCTCTGGGGTCTCCTCCCAGTTGAGTATTCCTGGAAAACCTCCAAAGGAATGTGCCCAGGAGGCATACTAACCAGAGGCCTGAACCACCTCGGCTGGCTGACCTTCCTTCAACATGAAGGAGCAGTGAATCCGCTCCAGGATCTCTCCAAACTCCTCCTCCTCCTACGAAGGAAACTCAGTTCACCCACTTGTATTCGTGAGCGTACTCTTTCTAACCAGAGCTCATGACCGTAGATGGGCTGCTAACGCTCTGTTCACCACGATAGCTCAGAACAAGCCTCTCTCCTCCAATCCAGAGGAAGCACATGCCAAGTGTATGATGTCACCTCTCTAATAAATGCATTAAATACTAAGAATATGTTATGATAATAACCAGTGTTAGGTCTACTGCAGTTGAAAGTACAGCTAAAAATTTTAAGGAGCAGAGATATGAACCTCCATTTATCCATTTTCCTCCGCTTATCCAATTCAGGATTATGCAGAGGCTGGAATATATCCCAGCTGCCAGAGGGCGAGGGTCCACCGTGGACAGATGTGTCACAGACAACCGTTCCCACTCACAGGCACACCTGTGGGCAGTTTCGACCCACCACTAACCTAACCCCACTAACTGCATGTCTTCAGACACAGGGGGAGATCGCGCTGCCTCACAGACAGGCCTGTGGCCTTGGTGGAGTCAAACCCAGGACTCAGAGTAGAAACAAGTGCATCATCTCTGTCCAAGCATCTGCACAGACACCAAGCTAGCAGCAAAGCATCCTTCACCCAAAGCTGAGTCGATGCCATCTGCAGCCCAGCAGCTGAAGCCTTGATTTTCCTGCAGGAAACAAAAAGCAGAGACTCCACTTCTATTTCTAGCCGTACCTGCTTCTGCAGCATTGTGCTGTGAAGTGCTCTCCGGGCAGGTTTTCAGCTTTGCTGTCGGATTAGTGTTCACACTTAAAAACTAAAAGGAAGGTCTCGTGTGTGTTATTTGTGCCAGTGTGTGGATGTGTAGCCTACGTTTGTTACAGTACACCTCGGGCTGCAGACTGTAACAAGTAGTGTAACAAAGTCACAGAGTAGATCAGTAATGTAACAGGTTACTGTGACCTGTGTTAAAGTCCTGTTAGTGCTCAGAATGATGCCAAAGTGACTGTTTTCATGTGCTCCCAAAAAATGTCCGTCTGACTTCCAGTCCTGATGTCCGGATTGGAGACAGCAGATATCCAAGTCAAGACTGAACTTCCTGTTTCCTACACTGGTCATTGTTTTTGAATGCAGATACATTTTTAAAATTCTGATAAAAGCCGTTTCACCTTCAGAAAATATCCAGTGGTTCTGATCTACATGGACTCTGTACCTGCATGCAAACAGCTCCTTCCCAGACTATAACCTGATAACAAATTGTGTTGCTCACACTGCCTAAAGAGCTTGGAAAGAAAGCGACTGGACTTCTTTAAGTTTCACGGAGACGTTTCACCTCTCAGGAGAGAGCTTCTTCAGGTATATAAACCCTACTGGAGGATGTCCCTTAAGAGGATCGTGCCGTGACCTGGACGACTGAGAACCTACGCAGACATCTGTTACCTACAGATTTTGTATATTTTTATGCTGATACACAGAACTGTCATTAGAAGTCAGTTTGCTTTTATATCCAGGCCTTCCTCCTTGGGGGTTTTCACCATATATGACACTGCAGAAAAATTTCAGAGTCATCTGTGATTTCTTTATATTTTGCTTCAAAAGATCCAGACTTTCCTGTCATTTTTTAACATGCTCTGCATCCAGTAGTACTTTTGCACCATCAAGGTGATTCCCAAAGAGCTATTAGTTGAAAACTCAGCATATCTCGTCATGCTGCGCTCCGTGTTCTTAAAATGTTTGAGGGAACTGAACAAGTGGAAGACAAAAGAAGAAGTGGACGGCCTAAAAAAATGAATGAACAGCACCTGAAAGTCGTGTCCCTAAGAAACAGGACAAACACATCAAAGACCTGACGCTGGACTTGAGAGATATATCTGGACCTTCAGCTGATCCATTTACTGTTTGCTGAAGCCTCATCAGGAGTGGTCTCAGTGGCAGGGCTGCTGTGAAGGAGCCAGTGTGAATGAAGGGAAACAGGAAGAAAAGGCTGAGTGAAAGTCAGTAAACACGTCTTATGTGTGATCAAATTTCAACACTTTTGGTTCGAATCATTGTCGCTGTGTACTGAGGATGTCAGGAGACGTACAACGATGAGTATCTGCAGCCGTCTGTAACACACTGGCTGCATTTCAGCCGGTGGGGTCAGAATTTGATCCACCATGTAATACCATCATGAAAGCATCTGATTGGCCGCAGCTTCATTTTTGCAGCATGACAATGACACCAAACAGTGCAGTGAAAGCACATCTGGATAGAAAAACACACAGTGGAACACCATCAGTGGCGGACGGGCCTCCCAGAGCCCGGACCTCAGCACTGAAGCAGTGTGAGATCATCCTACAGAGAACACAACAAAAGGCAGAAACATCCAAAGAACGCTGCCTGTGCTGAAGAATAAAGGTGGCCTTACCAAATATTGACTTTCAAGTTTGTTAGAATTGTACAAACTGTTTATTGCCTTTTTCCCCTTTATGTTTGCACACGTTTCAATATTCACTGCACTTATTTCCCACTTTCCTAGCAAAATATAAAGAATTTATACTTTTCACAGTACTGAAAGTCTGATCTTTGTTTTATTTTATTGCACGCCTTCATCTGTCTTTCAGCAAAAGCAACCAAAGTTCCACCTACGTAAATTTCTGCTAAGGAGCGTGGTATTTTTCCAGGGGTCTAGAGTTAAATGTGATGTGTGTATTGTATAAACTCTGGTGAAATAAACACTTTTGGGCTGTTGGACTCTGTTGGGCTTGTTCCTCAAACAAAGGCTGGTTCATCAGTCATAACTGTATATTTGAAAAGAGGCGTTATTGATGACCCTGTTAGATGTAATTTCGTGGCACCAAACAAGGCCCGATGGCTCGATTGGCCCGAGTTTAGTTTGTGAATTTCACAGAGGCTGTGCACAGACCATCCACCCACAAAATGCCACCAGTAGTTCGGCTTTTCAGATCCTATAAAGGTGCAGCATTTGTTGAGCGCTGGAGATGAAGCTAGGAGGAGTTTAACGTGTTGGATGACACGATGCTGAAAGTGCATCAATGAACAGAAAGAAGAACTTTTGGAGAGAAAGAAGACGTTTTTCTACCAAGTTGAAAGCTTTTCTGTCAGGGTCACCGATCTGCCTCACACACTCACACACCCACACACATTTTTCACACAGCCATGGGGAGTTTTCAGCCTATACACACACACACAGCCACTCACAAATCTTTGAGTCAGTCACAGGGATGAGACCAGCATGACATGAGCAATTATAATCTTCCCAAAATACATCTCCTCCTTTCTTCAAACCCTGTCCGAGCTAATAGAGTCTAGTTGTTGAGGATTTGTGTTCAAATCGCTCGAGGGAATGAAGCGGGACAGGGATCCGAAAATAGAGAGAGGCTATAAACATACATGAAGAAAAAATATGCCTGTTAGGTGCTAATCCTGAGCTGGGGATTTTGTTCTCTCTCTGCTTTCTCTCTGACACTCAGTTTGTCAAACCACAAAGTTCATTTCAAACTAGCGGCCATGGCGTGTTTTATTGTGAGGACGGCAGGCGGGGGAAAACGGGACAGGAGGGATGAACTCGCCTGAACGTATCACAGCTAAACAAAGCTTCAAGAGGTATTGAAGGAGGCCGGAGGGTGAAGGAGAAAAAAGGGTTTTTGTTTTTAAAAATCGGGGCACACGAGGACAGCGAGGGAATGAAAGATGGGGGGAAATGGCGAGAAAAGGATATTGCATATAGATGGGCCACTGATCTGTTATCTCTCCTGCTTTTATTAGTTTCATGAAGAATTCATGCAACAGGCAATAATAAATCACAGTGGGGATTTAATTTGATGTCAATTCTGAAATTATGAGCTACTCTATTATTGCTTCTTTAAGTGGCATCTAATTTTGGGTTAGGTCTCCCCACCCCCATTATCTGGTCCCAGTATATATAAATGCATTAAATGTCCACATTTCCAGCATTGTGCATGCAAGTCGAAGGTTTCGTGCCTCCCACCTGTCATCCTCTCACCTTCAACTGGGATAAACTCAAGGCCTGCTGGGTAAGCGGGTGGATGAATGGTCTCTGCAATAGGCGTATGATCATTTTCACTCATATTCATTCATTCACTGATTCAGATGACTGAGACCCTTGTTGATAGTCTAAAGACTAATATTGCTTTGATTGGAAGTGACTTCTCTCTGATCCAAGGGGACAAGCGAGCCCATGGCAGTATAACGCCTCCAACAGCACAACGAAGACACCGGGTCCTTTTGCTTCAATAAGACAGCAACAACATGCAACTCTGGGAGTCAGGAGTGGTGGGAAACGGGTCATCACACCCTCTTCATGGTGAATATACCAGGTCACGTATGTGGTATGTTACAGTGTCACTTGCGCGTAGCTGTATTTGTCTTTCGGCGATGTTACTGCAGCACTTTCTTGTTGTTGGTGTCTTTAAAGTATTTAATGCTGTGATGTCTTTTTTCTGACAGCTGCAACAAAGAACAAATAATCTAAATGTCTGTCAAGGCCAGTGTTGGGGAGTAACGGAGAACATGTACCGGCGTTACGTATTTAAAATGCAAAATATATGAGTAAATGTATTCTGTTACAGTTACCGCTTAACAGATGATAATTAGAATACAGTTACTTTGTTGAAAAGATTACATGGTGATCTTTTCCTGTTTTATATGGTAGACTATCCCTTCTCTAATAGTAATACTTTATTGATCCCGGTGGGGAAATTACTCTCTCTGCATTTGACCCATTCACTCAGTGAAGCACCGGGGAGAAGTGTGTAGGGACGGTACCTTGCTCAGTACCTCAGGGTAGCCGTTCAGTGGATTCGAACCCCCGACCTTCCGATCATGGGGCGATCACGCTACCTACTGAGCTATCCCCTTTCTAATTTCAGTGATTCCACGCATTGCCAGAAACCCAAACAAAACACGCAATAAGAGCAAAAGTAAGCGTCCTGTTAATGTTGGTGGCACCAAGTACACAATGGACCCGGTGTTGTGCCAAAAAGTGATTTCCAATGTTTCTGTGTATTTTTTATGTGTAATATCTTTACGTATGTTGGTAAATAGACTTCGGTGAACAGCGTTTACAAAGGGGTTATGTATAGAATTAAAAAATTATCTGTTTTTTCACGTATCTTTACAACTCTGTGTTATTGTACTTACATTATAACCAATCCGCTCCTTTATCCCCACTTAAAATATTTTTACTGAACTATTGTAATGTTTGCTGCCATTTCTGCTGTCCTCTTGGCCAGCTTAATCTTACAAAAGACATTTTTAATGTTAATGAGATTTTTTTTAACTGCATAAATAAAGGTTCTATAAAAGTCACTGCCAAAAACTGATTGCGGCTTCTACCTTGTTACACGAATGTTGTTTGTGGCTCAATATGACTTTGTGTCATCCATGAGGGATGCATTTGACATATGTTTCACATATTATAGCCCAACAAGTTACTTATAGCACTTTAAATACGAGCAATCAGTTTTTGGCAAATACCGGAAATCACTTTTTGGCAGACAATCACTTTTTGGCACAACAACAGAGCCAGCAGTGCACGGGCAGCAACGCATTTCTTACCTGGAAGAAGAAAAAGAAAGGGGCGAAATCAGACCGTGCAATGACAATTCTGTTTGCCAGCAACCAAGCTGCTCTCAGCGTCAAGAGACTCCAACCTAAAGAAACATCTGGAAGTAAGTTCTTTTTTAAAACTTAACGTTAGCCTACTGCAGCTACCTTGTTTTAGTTGTGGTAGCTACCTGGGTTAGAAGCCACTTCAGTATCTTCAATGTACTATTGCTGCGTGATTTATTATTATTACCGAAGGCTACTCGCAACCGAGCTAACACTGTTAGCTGGCGTTAGCTGAGGTTAGTTCTGTTAGACTTGATGGATAGCATTAACAGCCTGCTAGCTGCAAATAATCATGTGCAGTTCTGAATCAACCTCAGCTAACGCCAGCTGAAGGCTAGTAACCTTCAGTAATAATAGTAGTAATAGTAATAAATCACACAGCAATAGTACATTCATGTAGTTGTAAAAAGCATGATAATATATTAAGTAATCTAAAGTATTCAGAATGTGTTACTCACATTAAGTAACTCAACGGAATACGTTACAAACTACATTTTGGGGCATGTATTCTGTAATCTGCAGTGGAATACATTTTAACAGGAACCTTCCCAACACTGGTCATGGCTGATGAGAAGTTCAGTGTCTTAGATTGTTAATAATCAATCATAATCAAAAAGCCTGACTAACTAATAATTGATTGACGTTGGTTTATGATGCCGCAGGAGGGAAAAAGGTCCAAATATTTTGTGAGTGTTTGACAGATTGCAGAGGGTGACCTCAGTAATTCTGCCTGTGAAGCAAAGGGGAAGAATGAAGAAAAAATTGCATGATAATGAAATAATGTTAATGAATTTGGAAATGCAGGGTTGCAAAAGCACAGAGTACTTCCTTAAATTTGTGCGTATGAATGCAAAATTATTTTGAGTTCCACCAGAAAAAGACGAGAGGCTCGGTTGTTTACGTTTGACAGTCGAGCTGATTATAATTTAGCGTATGCATTTAAAATGTATTGTTAACTGATTAAACCAAATCTCATCGCCACCTGCGCAACCAAGTTTGCCATCTTGAGAACTCCGAGTTCGGTTCAGAGTTTGTAAAACCTGCATGCTGTCCATCTGAGGCCTCTAATACACCAGATGGCCAGTCCAGCCCCGGTTACTCGTTTGATACCAGTTGGTTGGTGGTGCCATAAGTTGATCTTCTCACAGTGACAATGAGAGCCATGTGCTGGCATGGAGAAGTGGTGGACAGATTCTCTCCTGAAGCCTGTTTTATCCTCTGGAAGGCTGCGACGGAGCAGGAAGGACAGGGTGGAAGAGATGCTGAGACTGAGGCAGAGGGGTTTGTCAGGTCAGGACCCTCCAAATGTCACCAGCTTTTTTCTCTCTCCATCTGTCTCTCTGTAGCTTTCTGTTGGCTCTCTCACACATGCAGTCCTGCTTTCTCTTCCTTTCTGAACAGTAAATCTTAGCAAATGCGCAGCAGCTGAAGGTGTTTTGGAGACACTTGGATGATCTATGGTGTGTCTACGGTGTGTATCAGCGTCTCAGTCGTCCAAAGAAAAAGTTTGAAGACTGAGGAAGGGATGAGAAGGAGAGTTAAATATGGATAAAGGAGTTATAAAAGGATAAGGAGTGCAACAGGAAGCGGATTAGCTGCTGTTGGTTTGGTTTGTTGCTAGTCTTTGTGTGCGTTTGTTGGTCTTTGAGGGGCTGTAGTTGTTTCATCAGAAGCCTTAAATGATTCTTTCATAGGAGTTCATGATAATGACGATAATTTGCTACAAAATGAACCTGTTCTCACGGGACTGGTACTCGTAGCTTCCACGTTTCCCTTTCAGCATCACTTTTCTGAAAGGGCTTGTCAGGTCAAGGTGCTCAGCTGTGTCACTCAGTAATCCCACGCAGGACTGAAAGTCGTCAATCTGCTGCTTTATTTGGACCTTTGCTGGTTGTTGTTCTCGTTCAGCAAAACGATGACAGCGAACAGTAAAATGTTACAAGAAGGAGATCCAGGCTGTCATTGAGTTTGGAGAGAGAAGGAATTTTGTGGAGTTTCTTAACATTTCTTTTCACGTTGAACGTTTAGCTCGTGATGCTTTGACTGCCACAAACTAGCTGCACTTCTCTGTGTTTGTGCTTTTTTATTGCAGCTACTCAGTCATTGATATAAGTGTCTTAATGACTCAGGTTAAGATACGCTTGAAGAGTAGTTCTTTTATTCATACTCAGCTTTTCTCTTTTTCTCAAACATGGCGGGTCAGTCGAGGCCAAAGAGCTCAATTTATTTTCCTAAAGCTTCTCTGAATCATTCAGATGTTCACTGCAAACTTAAGACAAGGCTGTGCATGTGCTTTCTAAGGATGGGGAACTTTGCAAGCGCTGCACAGTATACCATGTTATCAGTGGTGCTCTTGGTGACTGTGGGCCGAGCTGCCTTGAGATCATTAACATGATCCACCACTTTTCTCATGATCTACTCAATCCATGAGCCAAGATGTTGCATGAAGGTCCAGACTGAGAGCGACTGATGGTCACTTTATTTATCTTCCATTTCAGAATAATCACATAAAGCCACATAAAGGTTATTATAGCCCCGTCCAGACTTGCACAGTCTTGCCCATAGTGGTGGACAGGAAGAAGGTGAGTCTGTGGACACGTGTGCTTTCTACACATACCGAGTTACAATCAGAACTATCTGTAACTGACTCGTTGTGATCTTTGTGCAACATTGGTGCACAACCAAACTGTGTGATCCACAGATCTACTGGGTTGTTGGGGATCAAATACTTATTTCACTTAATGACATTCAGTGACATTTATCACTTTTATGTTTTTCTGGAGTTTTGGTTGATTTTCTGTCCATTAAAATGAAAATTTCACCTGTCAGTTAAAAATGATGCACTGATATGATGGTTTAGTGAGTTCAGACTACGAGGGTCCAGTGCTGAGCAGACACTTTATATAAATCCAGGACCATGACACGGTGGGTGTGTGAAGTGCATGCAGCAGCCCAGGCAATATCCAGTGTCCTCTCCAAACACTGACGGGGTTTGTGTAACTGTGTGTCGTCCTCATATATACTGATGCCAAAAACAAGCCCAGCTGAAGCTCTAATAGTGTTTTTAATGCTGGTTGTAAAAAAAAATGCTTTAAAAAGTAAGGTTTTCACTTTTTCCCAGTGTGATTACATTAAATTTAATTAAATTAAAAGGAGAAAAAATAAAATCTAGCAAATGTTCATTCTATATTTCATATTATTTGATGTTAAATTTGTCGGTTAATGTTGTTATAGAGTAAGATGGTTCAGTTAATGTGCTGTGAAATCCTGTCAAATCCAGAGGATAACCAGAATCTGGTTTTGTGAGAAAGATTTCCTGACAGATTATTGGCTGTAATTACGTGCATGTCAGTTTGGATGCAAAATGACATCGCTCTGTTTAAGAACAATTAAGAAGAAAGTAAACAACCAGCGAGGACGAGCACTCGAGTTCCAGAGAGGAGGTCTGTGTGCTGTTTGAGGTCAGGACGTGTTTTTGTTGACACTCTCCGTGCGGATAAACTACGAGCTCTGAGTGTGTTCTTTGGTATGAGAGGCCTTTGTGACGGGGGGTTTGGTGAGTTTGGGTAAAACCGACAACAAAGCCTCTCGATTTGTGCCAAATCACGTTTTGGAGCATGCTATGATGAAGGACCGCTGGCAGTGGCCACAGTTTCTTTCCCCCCCTCAGAGAAACTGATATGGGATTAATCCGTAGAGCCCAAAGCATTTAAAACCGAGCGGGCTCCAGAAAGCTTTTCAGTAATGTGCATCGGCGCTTGAACACAGTCGCACACGCAGATATACTCTTACAGTTTCCATGGAGAAACATTTTACACACTACGGTCACGAGAGAATTAAGAGCACTAGATTTCCAACAAGCATTTAAGAGCAGTGATGACACTGAGAAACAATTTCTATAGTCAACAGGGACTTCATTAGTTTTCAAGAATGCGACGTCCGTCACAGCTCTGCTTTGTGAGCCGAGTCGGAAATGCCAAAAAGCTAACAAGCAAAGTGTGACATTATTCTTTTGTCATTTCATTTTAAGCTCTGCAGCAATTGTGATTTGTTCATCGTTCACTTCAGTGATTATCGTAACGTGATGAAGGTCTGAGTGACCAAATTAAAAAGAGAGAGAGACGCCATCGTGAGCCTAATTACACTTTTCTTTCAGAAAAATACAGAAATTCAATCCTGTGACATGTACGGAAGACAGAAACTGCCAAAAAGAAATAAATACATAATCAAAATAACAGTGTGTTCTGTATTTGTTTACCTTTCCTCATTTCATTTTTCTTTTTTACTCATGCTTAGACATGCACTAGCGGGTCACTTTATTAGGTACACCTGTTTAAGGCCACGTCCACACTAATACGTTGTCGTTTGAAAACGCATCTTTTTCTCTCTGTTCTTCCGTCCACACTGAGACGGCGTTTTTGGTCAAGGAAAACGCAGCGTTTTGAAAACGCTGTTTTCACGTCGCAGTGTGGACAGCGTAACCACAGGCTTTCGGAAACGATGACGCATTTTAGTCATGTGATGCAGTCATGTGACCAATTAAACTAAGATAGCGGAGGGCATTATACAGCAGCTGTTTTGTTTGACAGCCCTATTAAAGATGAATATCAGTCTGTACATGCTCCAGAGAGCTTTTCTTCAAATTCTTTAATTCTCACTCACTTTTGCAACTTTGTACTTTTGTGTTACTCACAATAACAACTCCACCTCATTGTTAGTCCATTTAAAAAACTCGGTGCTTTTCCTCGACATTTTGCGGCGACGTTTCAAAGAGCCGCAAAGTAAATAAATAGCAAACAGAAATAACACGGGCCGAATCGTCTTACGTTTCAGTGTGGATGAGCAACTGTTCTGAAACGATTGAAAACAATAGTGTGGACGAAAACGCCATTTTAGAATTTATCCGGATTAGTGTAGACGTAGCCTAACTGCTTGTTAATGCACACATCTAAGCAGCCAGTCACGTGGCAGCAGCTCAGTGCACTGAGGATTTAGAAACTCCAGATCTGCTGGGACTTCCCCGCACAACCATGTTGAGGGTTTACAGAGAGTCACTTTCAGGTCTGAAAAAAGAGAAAAGCCAGAGGTCAGAGGAGAGTGGCAAGAAGATACAGTAGCTTTAATAACCACTTGTAGCATCCAAGGTATGCAGAAGAGCAGCTCTGAACTCACAGCCTGTGGACCTTTGAAGCAGATGGCCAACAGCAGCAGAAGACCACACCAGGTGTTACTGCTCCCTGCAAAGAACAGGAAACTGAGGCTACAGTCAACGCAGACTCTGGAAATCTGTTTCCTACTCTGATGAGTCTCGAGTTCTGCTGCAACGTTCAGACGTTAGAGTCAGAATTTGGTGTAAATTACAAGAAAGCATAATTTCAACCTGTTTTGCATAAGTGGTCACGACTGTTGCTGTCGTGGTGTGGGCGATGGGTTTCATGGGACACTTTGTCCCTACTTAAAACTCAAATCATCTCAAACCAGATTCTTGAACATGGCGATGAGTTCACTGCACATGAACAGCTTCCACGTGAATCCATGTGAATGGGGGATTCCCATCACGAATGCACAACTGGCACATCTGCAGCAGCTGTGTGATGCTGTGATGTCAGCATGGACCAGAATCTGAGGGGAATGCTTTCAGCATCTCTGCCATGAAGGATTAAATCATCTCCGGAGGAAAACATGAGTAACAAGGTGTACCTATTATTCCTTCTTTACACTTTCTCAGTTTGTTTATTTCTTTTTCTCAGTTCTTAATTATGCAAATAAACTGAAATTGTTTAATGGGCCAGGTTTCGCCTGTAGTTTGATCGATGACAGGCTCACAACAGAAAAGGCTGCTTCCAGTCAGAAGGTTGCTGGAGAACAGTGCCTTGCTCATCTAATTGAAAATGATGCTGTCAGTCCAGTTTAAGGTATAAGATATAATTACATTTTTTGAATGTCTTTAAAAACATATTGACTCGATATTTGATTTCCACAGAGTTTTATATTTCATATCTATAATTATGTGTGGACTGATGTTGCTGCTGGTGACCTTTGACCTTCTCTGTGCAGAAGCTTCTGGTCCGATTGAAGAGTCGTGCATTTACTTGAGGACAGATGCAGAGCTGCAGGAGTGTGTGCAGATATGCTGCTGTACATGCACGTTAGCGAGGATTCTCAGACGCTGTCATAACAAACACTTGACAGGCATTTACCAAACTGCACAGACGGAGTCCAGAGAGCAGGAGAGGGCAGGGGAACGTAAACAGCCCTGACAGGTATGCTAACACCGACTCCTCCAGTTAAAACTGAGCGTCCTTTCCTTCCTTACACGTGTCCCTCCGCAGTCACTCTTTAAACACTTGAAATGTTTTATTGATAACAGCTCGTGAAATGCTTATTTTCCACTTTTGGCTGACTTGTGCAAACATTGTTGGTTTGCGGCTGAAAAATGGAAACATTCACAGTTGTTGGAATAAACACAGCAAACAGTGATTATGTGATGGAAAATACTGACGCTCTGAAAGGGGAAAGGCATTTTGATTGATAAAAGCCCCTCCAATCAATTTGCTGTAATTGCTGAATCGTGCGTTGGATGTTGGGAGGTGATACTTTTTTCTTTCTTTTTATTTCAAATTAATATATCTGTTAAACAAGCAAAATAATGGATTTTTGTGGATGGAGTAGAGAAATTTTGCTATTTCTAAGCAGGAAAAACCAAAAACTATCACTTTAAACTAGAAGCCATTTAAAAGAAGCTTCTAACCACAGTTATTTATGCAAAAGTGTTACGAGTGGACGACTGAGCCAGCTCAAAACTCTCTCGCGCTAACATTTGTGTCCAGTATGAAGGCCAGCCACACATGTAGCCTCTGTGTCCTCTTACAGAAGCTTTTCGTAGCCTTTTGATTATCATTCAGCGGCTCTTCTCTGTGTTAAAACGCGACGCGTGCTCATATTTACATACAGGCCCAAAGTCACGCGTGGACTGATACACACAGAAGAATCTGCATTTGCTCACATCGAAATACCAAAGCGTGAGAAATGGTTTTCACCTGGTGTGGATAGGATTTCATCCACTCTGCCACAAGAGTTTATTTGCTGCTTAAAACATAACACTGAGACTGAGGGAGTTTCCCCGTGCTCCGAAATACTGCATTCCTACACACACACACACACACACACACGCACACACACACACACGCACACGCACACACACACACACACACACACACAGGAGAAACCGAACCTTTATTTTCCACTCTGTTTCTTTCACCAGGATCCACACCCCACCTTCTTATCTCTCCCCCACTCTCTCTTTTTCAGCCTCTTTCCCTTCTTCGCTCACTTAAACTTGCCGACACCCACACACTCCTGTAGGTGTAATGTTACTGCGCAGCCCGTTAACATTCCCGAGCTGGGCCGCTGCAGATTTCCAGATTGTTCTGTTTAGACAAACGGTGCCACAGAGGAGCGGTGCCGAGCCAGAGGAGTGGAAGGACGGAGCACCGATGAGAAAGTAGTGCCTCCTGATCTGCACAGGGAGTCACATGTGCAACTTTTCTGTACTCAGACACACACACACACACTTAGCCGTGGTTAGAGAACATCCTGCAGAAGGACCCTCGGCTTTCCGTATCTCATTACACTGTTGAAATGTCAGACTCGTTAAAGTGCCCTATTTGACTTAATTGAGATGCAGAGTGTAAATAAATGCTTCAGTCCAGTTTGTTTTCACTGGTCTCTGCGGCACTCTGCTCTCATTCCAAACCAATTCATCAAAGAACCCTTCACTCGCTTATTTCTTTCCTTTTTCTTCCCCTGCTTTTCCTTCCTGTCATTTTCACCTTTTCAGTCACTCCCAATTTGTCTTCTTTCTCCCTCGACTTTCTTAGAGGACGAAATCATTCAGAACATCTTTTTAGACAAAAACCCTTAAAACGGTTAACTGCAGTAAGTTTTTGGAACGAGTCGGTGCACCAGCACAAATTTTAAAGGCTATTTTCCCCCAAAGTGCGAAGCTAAAACACTTGTAATAGCCAAGAAAGCACCCACTTATAACTCCTTATAGCAGGTTGAAGATTTTTCTCTGGCACCCACACTTTCTCAACATTTCACAGTCCTATTCAGAGCAGGAAAATGTTGCACAATCCCCACTTTGTGTCCCTCACAAAATCATTTTTCAGTTATTTTGTAACTTCTTGTGCTCATAAACCACAAACATAAGCCACGACCACGCAGCCTGTTTCACAACACTCACTGAAGACATTTCCAGAGAGAAATAAATCAAGCAAAGAGATGTTCTACTTCCCAGCGCCGTCCTGCTTTTGCCCCTTTCATCCACGCTTTCTACTTCTGCTCGGTTTATTGCTCCTGCTAGAGTCGCTCGCTGCCGCTCTGACATACACTGAACCTTCTCGGTCTTGCAGTGAAGCAGAGAGACGAGTAAACGCTTGATCGCTCGCTCTTACTGTATACAGACCGTCTCATTGACCCGTATGAGAAAATACGGCTTCAAGCACACAGCTGTGCAGTCTCTTAAATGCAGGCGCAAATGTTCCCTCATTTCCTCTTTCCTGTAGCTGGTCAGTCAGGCGTGTGCGACACGACCAGGGTATTGGTAGCAGGGGCAGGTTTGGCTGACCCTGCACACACACACAGACACTGAAGACACACACTCCCAGCCTCACTTGCAAATATATGCACATAAACCCACACACTCACACTCCTGTGAGCTCCAGAACTGTGGTTCAAATCTTATTCAGTAACCCTTAACGCCTGGTCCAAGTGTGTGTGTGTGTGTGTGTGTGTGTTGTTCCAGGATGGTCAGCGGTGCATTTCAGAGCCAGGTGATAATGAGGTCCTAGTTGACCGTGCTGTCATGTCACTGCAGGGTTTTCTTTGCGTGTGCATGTTTGTCCAGACAGGTCATGGACTGTTGCTCTTTACCGAGCACGGTGCCAGACAGTCGCGATCACCTGTGGAGGATCCGGCTCCCTCTCTGTTTGTTCTCACACAGCTTAGTGTGTCCATGACTGAAAGTGTGTTTGTTCTCGTTTACAGTATCCTTAAAACTCAAGTTAATGTAAACTTTTATATTCCCATCTGCTTTCACCCGTGTGGATCTCCTCTATTTAGTACATCAGGGCTTAGTAGGGAAGCTCAAGTAAGTCAAAAAACAAATGTCCATTACAGAGTTCATAAATGAACAGGCTGGGTCTCAGGACGATATATATATTCTTAAAATTTGGCCAATCTCCTTTTTAAGGCTGCCTTCTTGTGCGCCACTCTCAGGAGTCTCAGTCTCACCACATGCACTCTTGAGGTGTCTCTCAAGTGTGATGGATCACCTCCACTTGTTGAAGGGAACAAAGGACAAAGTTGCAGGTTGAGGTCAATTACAGGGCAGGTGATGAGTGATGACACTGTTAGCGTAGCCAAAAAGCTGGTGCTTTACTCACTGCTCTGTGCACTGACACACAATAGCAAGTATCACAGGCTGTATGGTTTCCATTAAATGTCCTCTCAGGACGTTACAGGAGAACTCGGCACGCTCCCGACAGCGCTGGGATGTGATGCTGTGGACGTTTAATAGTTTGTAGCAAGAGTCTCACCTCTGATCATCTGCATCAGTGTGACAAGGAAAGCTTGTTGGGGAGATTTGATGTCCACGGAGAAACTGCAGATCTGCACGTATGAGTGGTAAAAACAGGAGCACTGGAAGTGGGTCCAGAGGGGCATGAGGACATGACCTGTAAGGGAAGATCAGATCTAAAATCTAAAATATGCATATTCAGTAGCACCAAATCACAACTCTACAACAATAGTCACAGTGTTCCATTCTCCACAGAGTCAAACACTGATGGATGCATTCACCTGTTATTTGCAAAACTGTATCTTAAAGTTTTGATTGAGTCTGTCCTCACTTCAACCTCTTTAAACAACCTACGTTTACTTTTTCCTCACAGATTGATGTCTGTGCTCATCCAAACGGTGACTGTCGTCTGAGCGACTCCAACACCAGACTGTTTACAACAGAAGGAACTATTCTCATTCACGTCCCATTTTTTTTTTACCTCCTACAAAGAAAATGCTCCCCAGACCTTAACCGAGCAGTTTCACTTTACTTATCCAGACTATATAAATCTGCACAAATCACAAAAATATGTATATAGGTCATTTTGAATGGTACTGACAGTCTGTGCAGGCCTGAAGATTCCCCTTTCCTATAAATAATCCAACAGTTCCTCATCTATTTGATAAATAAACTAGACTCATTTAAAAAGGGGTAAATGTTAGATATATATAACAACAGAAAGTTTGCATACTGATTTGTCTTGGCCACAGTTTTAAAGACATAAAATCACAAGGCCACACGTGGCTGTATGCAAATACCGTAAAGTGTGACCGACAACATGCAACAAGAGGAGACATCTGACTGCACATAAAAGCATATAAAAGACATAAAAGAGCCAGAATGAAACCATGAGGAGACATTTTGACTATAAAGAAAGGAAATGCAAATAAATGACAGCGTATACATTTACACAGACACATCTTGCTGCATTCTTTTGTTCTTAGGACGGCTTTATGCATGTAGGCGGAGAGGAAGCCTGGCCCTATAAACTGAATGTTAACACGAGTGAGGGTACCAGGGGTTGTATGTTTGTGTTTGCATTGCTCAGTTAGGTTACTGATTTGTCTGATTTGTGTGTGTTTAGGGTCCTGCTTGCACGCGTTTTTCTCTGTGTTGAATAAATGAGGAAGGGCAACAAAGGTTGAGCGCAGCGCTTGCTCCCCAGCTGGCTTGGTTGTATCATAGCAACTCCACATGAATAATAATCATAAACACACACACACACACACACACACACACACACACACACACACACACACACACACACACACACACACACACAGTAATGAACCATTCTTCTTCAGCTCCTCTGGTTAATCTCTCTCAGCTGTTTCTACTCTATACAGAGACTCAGTTTATAGAAAGCATTCATTTACTTTTGCTAAATCCAAATGATGATTTAGAATTTAAATGATTTTGCCATTTTGGCCTCAGTGCACTGAGTAAAAAAAACACAAAAACATGCACAAAACCAAGACACAAAAAGAAGAAGAGCCTAGTTTGTGTTTTTAATGAAGATTACATGACAATGAATTCATTTGGAGACGTCCAACCTCTGTGACCCCTGTAGAAAATATTAGTATTTATTTATGATTTATCCAAATTCACTCCTTAAATTTTGCACGCTGATTTCACACACAAGTATCAGTTAGTTTACTTTTCCCAATGCTTTGAAAACTTACACACATGCTCAATCATCCTGAAGAAGTCACTGTGATGAGTGATGAAAACAATCAACCTCCTGGGATTCATCTAAAACCTGGAGTGGAGTTTTAAAATGCCTGATCTCCATGAAGGGCTGATGCTTAGAATATTTTCCCTCTGCTGCTTTGATTTTGACTTTGCACAACTGCTACTCAGAGTCAGTGTAGTACACATTTATAGCCAACATCCTCCAAGATCCTGACAAACAAGCACAGTTCGTATCAAGCGACACGTCAAACAACAGAACAAGCAAAAGGAAGCATCTGCCTTCAGTTTCACTTCTTCACGTCTAATATTCATACCTACTAAATTTGTCATATTTTAACAAATACAGCTCCTGTTAAGAAATTCACCCTGTTAATGGTTGCAACTGTGAACTGGTAGAAAAATGGCAATTACCAGCAGAAACTACAATTATGTGAACGGAGACAAACAAACACTTTCATGTGTGTTTGTTCTGTGTAGCTATCAGTTGGTACACAGTGTTCCTAAATTGGCCCTCGCCAATCAAACCTTTAACAAACCCCTGCTTTAGCGGAAATGGAAATTCATTTGATGCATGTTTTTAACAGTTCTAGCAGCTTCTGACACTTGCAGCCCTTTTCCTCTAGCAGCAGGTATACACCATTGCCTCCGTTGTTGCGTTGTTTGTGCGTTACGTCCAAACAAACATTGTATTGCACTCAACAGCAATAAAAACTAGAACTCAGAGACTAATCCCAAAATGTTTACTGAGTTGGCCGAGTGCTTCCTTACACCTGGACATCTTTTTGTATATATAACGAACATTTAAAAATCCGTCTCTGAGCTCAGATCTACCTGCAGTCTTACAGACACCTCGGGGCATCGTTACATGCTTTTCAATTCACCACAGATTTCAGTGGCGACGGTGCGCTCGCCGATCGAACGTGATGTGTTTCGTCACTGCAGCACAGATCCACTACAGAACACTAATATGTGCCCAAGGCGTCCTTTAGTCTGTATGAGGATACAGCAGCAGTACAGACGACAAAATGGACCCAGAAATGCGAGGTTTTCTTGCAAAGCAATAAAACGGAAGTCAATAAAAGTCATGTGGACAGTTCAGCGGTACTGACAAACACGAGTGAAGCAGCACTCACGCTGTTTACAGCCTTTCAATTGGTCTAGCGCTGGAGAAAATAGCAATTTAACTGTGCTCTTAAGTCTGTGTGTATGTTGGAAGGAAAATAGTAGTTGAATGAAAGTGTTCTTTTATTGACCCCACTCCCTATCTGCTTGGTTATCTGCCAACGTCTGTATACACATTTTGAAAGAAGCCGAAACATGAAGAAAAAAAGCTTCTTTTTTAGCCAGAACAAACAGGGCCTGGTATTAAAGTTGGGTGTATGGACAAGTTTAATGTTTAAAATTTCTTATCTCTGGGTTATTTTTGCTTATAATTGCTTCTCTAAATACTGCTGCTCATTTACACCGGCTTTACTCTACCTCTGTATTCTTTTATTTTCTGCCACATTTCTCACTGCCCTGCATTCCAACCATCAATTTCAATTCACTTTCAAGTCAGACTCAACAGTGGGTTACTGTTTTATCTCGGTCGCAGGCTATTTTGTAACTAGCTGGTTGTTGAGGTGTTTTTCTGTGAAATTCTGTAACACATAAATCTGCAGATTAAAGTCAAATTGTAGACATAAAGATAAAAAGTTGCTAAATTGTGCGGTAAAAATGTAGATGAGCATGCAGGAAATAGATGGAAGACAACGTGGCTGAAACTCTTTGTGTGCATACATCTGTCTTTGTCTGTCTCTCTTTCCAAGTCAAACAGAAAGGTTAGGGTCAGAGGGCTGGATGAGCAGGGGCCGTCCTACCAGTCATCATGACAGTAAAATCCTTTTCTTAGAGAAGTTGTGAAATAAAAAAAAGAGATGAGGGATTGTTTATCTCACACATTTCCTCCTCCTCTCAAACACTTGACCTTTACCCATCTCTCTTTTCATCCGCTGCTCTTTCTGCCTCCCTCTTCTCTTCTTCTTCCTCCCTTCTGTCACGCTGACACCCGAGAGACTTCTGTAGTTGTCCTCTCCATCACTCTCCACGCTCCCTCTCTCTCCCTGCACGCTGTTTCATGAACACACACAAGGCTGACACTACAAACACACAAAAAATGACCCTGTTCAATAAACAAGCAACGCAGTGTGTGAGAGTAAGGAAGCTTTTAGTGGCGCCTCTTATCTTGCTTCCTCTCAAAACACACGAAACAGAAAGAACTGCCTGCGAGCCTGAATGTCTTCTTTGAGAGTCATTCACCTTCCTGACACACACACACACACACACACACACACATTAACACACAGACTTATTCTTTCCCCCTCTGATACACACTCCATCCGCCAACATGGACCGGCTGTTGTGTGAAGTGGCTCGATGAAAGAGCCCTCACAGTAGCTTCAGTTCCTCAGACATGCATATGTGCATACTTTTATAAATATATATATCTGTGTGTACACAAAGCTGTTCATACATCTAAAAGGATTATAGAGAGAGAAATGCATTCATAAGTAAATGTGAAACTCTTCAACAACTGAATGACAGCATAAAATTAGATATAAGCTACAAGTGGGCTCTGTAACTGAGAGTGGATCTGGGAGTCGAACCAGATCTCACCGGCCACTTCATCACTTACATTAATGGCACTTTGTTAGTTCTGGTCCATGTTGACATGACAGCATCACACAGCTGCTGCAGATTTGTCTTCTGCACATCCATGATGAGAATCTCCCCGTCCACCACATCACAAAGGTGCCATGTTGGATTGAGAAACCAGTGTGGGAGAATTTGAATTTTGTAACGTGTGTGTGTTATCCTGCTGGAAGCAGCCATCAGAAGATGGTACAGTGTGGTCATAAAGGGATGGAGATGGTCAGCAATGGTGTTCAGGTAGGCTGAACTGATTAAACAGTGCTCATTTGATAATAAGGGGGCTAAAACGTGCCAAGAAAATATCCCCAACGTTGTTACAGCCCCGGCAGCAGCCTGAGCTGTTGATACGAGGCAGGATGGATCCATGCCTTCTTGTTTTTAACGCCAAATTGTGACCCTACCATCCCAACATCACTGTGCACTCATCAGACCAGACAACGTGTGAATTGTAGCCTCAGTTTCCTGTTCTCAGCTGAGGAGTGCGGTCTTCTGCTGTTGTAGGCCATCTGTTAAAAGTTGACTTACTGTTGCTTCACATCAGCTCGAAAGCAGTCTGGCCGTTCTCCTTTGACCTCTGGCGTCTCTCTGAGAAAACCACTGCTCACTGGCACTTACAAAGTCACTTAGCTCACCTTTCCTCCCCGTGATGTTCATGTTCTAAATTCTGATCAAGTTAGGAGTAAAACACACAAGGTGTGATTCAGGGTGCAGCTTTCAGGTGACTGATACGTTGTTACCACATTATGTCCTTAGTTTCTCTGAGTCATACCTCATTTGTGAGTTCTCGTTTGAAATTAATAAATAAAAATAAAGATGACGTTGATGTTATTGTGACTACATCCATTTTTAATATACAGTCTGTGGCTAAGATGTAACATTTATGAGCCGCCATCATTAAATCACCACTACAACTGCTTTGTAGTTTTTGGGGAAGAGAAAACAAAATCCATGTAAATGAGACTAATTAAATTGTGAATTTGGCTGAATGAAAACACTGCAGAGGGGGAGCAGCGTATCGAGACTGTGTCTCTTCCACTCCTCACCAGATGTTGTTTGTGTTGCCCAATATTGTCGTTTGCCACCTGAAAAGAGGACGAAGGCTTAGAGGAAGAGAGGTTTAGCCTTTATCCTGTTGTTCTGGTTTGTTACTGAGAGACGGGGTCTCAAACTTCACACCAAAATAAAAATGATAAAAATGATACTGCTTCTGAGTCAGCCGTGAATATCTGTGTGTACGTTCGAGCAGATTGAGCTGAACACAGACAGCGCTCCTACGTTCGCTTTGGTTTTTCACTGCAATGTGTTGTCATGGAAATGTTCTCTCCGTCTCCTGTGGATGCGTGTGTGTTCATTAGGCTGATTTCATTAGCTGAATTAGCTGCTTTTGAAGCAGACACGCAGACCGGGGAGAGAAAGGTTAAAGATTCGAAACGAACCAGAAATGAATGAAAAGGTGAGGAATTGAACCCAAAGAAGGGAAAAGTTGACTCTCTGCAGCTAAAATTCAGTTTCACTCTGCTGGGGATAAAAGTGAAAATGAGGCAAGTTTTCTGCAGGCTTAACGATGGCGCAGCAACAAAGTGGTTACTATCATCAGTGTGGTGAAGTTTAATAGTTAAACTACTTTGACAAAGGTGGTCATGGTTCTCCAATGCACTCACAGCCCAGGGTGTCAAATACTGCCATTCTTGCAGTGCTGCTGGCTTCACAGAGTGGTGTCCTTTGGTGTCCTTGCTGGAGCCAGTGCAGCAATAATGGATGGCAAGAGACAACGGTCCTCTTTCAGAGAGCTACAGTGTCAGCGTTAGGAGGCTGGACAAGTGAGGATGGCGAACGTTACAGTGCTGTCTGCCAGGAGAATGTGGTTTGTGTCCAGTTTGGGAGCTTTTTGTGTTGGCTCTTTTGTTCCTTTGGTTTTCACTCCCCAGTGTGTTTGAATGTTGCTCACTGTTTTAACTTTTACTTCGTGAGCTGGTTCGGCACTACGACTGGGTTAGAAATGACCAAGGACACAATTCCCCTGTTATTGAATGCAATTTCAATGTGCTTTATTTTGTAGTTATATTTACCTACGAATACTTAAAGGTACAGTGTAAGTAAGTTTAAGTTTTGTTTGTTTAAGAAAACCAAACAACTGTAAGCTGCAACTGTAAACAAACTGTAAGCACACTGTACTCTTTGAGCCACGGGTTTTATAGGGCGTAGCTTAGTGTTGCCTAACTTGTGGGTGCTTTACAGGAAAGACTCAATTACATCATAGGTGAGTAAATATTGATGGTATTCATTTTTTCTTGTTTTGTTTTTTTTTAAAATCACATTTGTCTTGGTAAAATAAAAAAAAAAAACAGTTGAATCATAGAACGCTGATAATGCACATCAACATGATAAATATGACCAAAAAAAGATAAAAAAGAAAAAATAAAGGTGCAAAAAGATCAGATTAATCCACTCTATAATACAGTGCATGCACCCAAAAAGTATTTACGATGTGAGATGGAGAAAAACTGTTTATTTTTCTGCAAAATTACAAAGAAATTATGTAGTACTTCAAATTGCTTACACTATAATTTGTCTCCTTTCTTGTAAAATACTAGAATGCATTACTTATATACTACTTAAATTTTCTTACAATGGAACTATTTCTTCGTTGATGTGAAAAACAGAGTTATGCTGTATTTAAAATTACTTATGCATTATTTGCACAGTGTAATTATTTCTTTGTATCCTGTAAAAACCTGACTTGTTACCCTGCTCTAGTGCACCTACCTTTAAGTAGTCATAATTACATTGTAATTACACTTAATTAAAAGAGAATTACACCCTTATCTGTGGGCTATTATAAAGTGTTACAGGAAATTTATGGTTTGGATTAAAAATACTGTTTTTGCAACACAGTGTGTACCTGGTGTGTTTTAATGCTCAAATTGTTGTTTTTTTATAAGAGCTGGGAGTGAAAGACGTGTGTCACGCGTTGCCTAAAGACGGTGTATCATGGAAGTCATGCCTAAGGGTGCTTATTGTGTGTTTTTGCAACAACCGCGACTTTGATGAAACTGCAGTATTTCACGCCCTGGGAATGAGAACAGGCTGAGTTTTCATATCTTTGACTTTTCTCTGTGACCACTCCAGTACAGAGTAATCAGTCACACATTGGAAGTTTATTATTTGACCTACAGTTTTTATTAGAAAGTTGTGTTCCTCGCTGAACTACAAAGGAGGAATAGTAACACAAACCTCTGAGAGCAACCTGCTTGATTTGACTGGGTCAGGCTGCTGATGCCTCATATTATCAGCGACTAATATGTATATTTTTTCTTTGTGTGGGAGCTGTGAGAGTGAGAGGATGTGTTCCTGGAGGAGAAAGACTAGACTGAATACAGTCCATGAGCAAAGACCTCCGGTACTCATTTGTTTGTTTATATTCATTTAATGGGATATGAACTCCTGGTGAAGTCCAATCATCCCTTTCCTGCTTCCTCAGTCTCTGTGTGTATGCACATGAATATACGTGAACACAGTTTCTCTGAGGGAGAGAGGAATGAACGCTGAAACTTCATCTTTTTTCATCTTATGTCTGCCTGACTGACTACTCCTGCTTTCCTTTCTCATTGCTTCCTTCTGACTTTGCTATCTTTATTCTCAGCGCATGTACACTTGCTGTGCATTATCGCATGAAAACGACTCAACCTGGAGCTATTCCAAAGCTCTTTTAGTGGCTGTCATCATTGATTGAGTCCTGTTGAGCTGATGCTTATCCATAAAATCTCCAGTGCTTGTTTTGGAATATCATCTTCTTCTCAGTCTGAATGTCCTAATTCAACAGCCTCTCTAGAAAAAGTAAATGAAACTATACTAATATTCAACCGACAGGCTCCTAAAGTGGAACTATTTGCTTTTTCTTGTTTTCTGTATTTCTGTAGATACACTGACAGTAAACCTCAGGCTTCAGCCAGATCTAAATGCTCAGTTTATCTTTCTGGTGTTTTATTTTTCCTGCTTTTGGGTCCGTATGACGTCAGAGCATGCTTGTATGTTTGTCTTTGGCACACAGCACCATTCAGCTCAGTTCAGGGATCAATCACAATAAGGCTTAGTGGGAACATTGTTTCAGACAGAGGAACACATTAGTGAACCGCACTAAGGCCCAGCATAAAATATTAAGTATTATTCCGAGCTATACAAAGATTTGGATCTAGCTCACCTTTTCATTGGCTGCTGTGAGACTGCATTAATCTTGTGAATGTATTTTTACATCTGCAGAGCCAACACTTCTATTGAGAGAGTATGAAAACCAACAAAATCCAAGTTGAGATGTGAAGGAAGTGATTGTAGGTTGAGTGCAGTTGTTTTGTTACTGTCATATTTGAGTTCCTGTAAAGTCGAACCTTTGGTAAGATAAGTTTAGTATGGGTTTGTTTTCTTGTGTGTATTTGTCATTCGCAGGGCTGGACTGGTAATCTGGCATTTTCCCAGTGGGTTGAAGCACTTTTTGGCTGATGGGTCTATTGAAAGGCCGCTGTGCACCGGCCCTACAAGCACTGACAGCAGCCCATTGGTTCATTTTCAATACTGACACAGAATTTAGTGGCAAAAGTCTGGAGCTGAAAAGCCAAGACAGAATAAGAAAGTAAAAATAAATGCAGAAAAAATGTGTCAAATAACGACACGTTAGCTGTCGGTGCTGCTGCTGATGCACCGTCAACAGCTGTACCAGCAACAACTCCTCACAGTCGCAGGAGGCTGTGACTCCATATAGAAGAGCAGGAGGAGGGAGGGAGGGAGGAGAAAGACGGAGGTGAAATTAACAGGGGACGTAGGGACGTAATTAGAAAGGGACAGATTCAAGTAACTTCAAGCGACTTTGACCATGAGCCACGTCTAAAAGCTAAAGCTAAGAACTAATGCAACAACTGTACTAACCTGATTAAAAAGGAAAACTGTTCCAATATCGATAGTAAAAACCAAATATGGCAGGACCGATTTGTCCCAGTCCAGCCACGGGCATTAGTATGTATTACTGGACTTGTTATTTGTTCCCTCACGGTTCCCCTTTACCTCATCCACCCTCCCCTCTCTGTTAAGTTCATGTTTCATATTTCCTCACTTCAGTCACTGTTCCTCATTTCCTGTTTTACTTTGGTAACTGTGTACAGTGTCTTGCAAAAGTATTCGGCCCCCTTGAACTTTTCCACATTTTGTCACATTACAGCCACAAACATGAATCAATTTTATTGGAATTCCACATGAAAGACCAATACAAAGTGGTGTACACGTGAGAAGTGGAACGAAAATCATACATGATTCCAAACATTTTTTACAAATAAATAACTGCAAAGTGGGGTGTGCGTAATTATTTAGCCCCCTGAGTCAATACTTTGTAGAACCACCTTTTGCTGCAGTTACAGCTGCCAGTCTTTTAGGGTATGTCTCTACCAGCTTTGCACATCTACAGACTGAAATCCTTGCCCATTCTTCTTTGCAAACCAGCTCCAGCTCAGTCAGACCAGATGGACAGCGTTTGTGAACAGCAGTTTTCAGATCTTGCCACAGATTCTGGATTGGATTTACATCTGGACTTTGACTGGGCCATTCTAACACATGGATATGTTTTGTTTTAAACCATTCCATTGTTGCCCTGGCTTTATGTTTAGGGTCGTTGTCCTGCTGGAAGGTGAACCTCCGCCCCAGTCTCAAGTCTTTTGCAGACTCCAAGAGGTTTTCTTCCAAGATTGCCCTGTATTTGGCTCCATCCATCTTCCCATCAACTCTGACCAGCTTCCCTGTCCCTGCTGAAGAGAAGCACCCCCAGAGCATGATGCTGCCACCACCATATTTGACAGTGGAGATGGTGTGTTCAGAGTGATGTGCAGTGTTAGTTTTCCGCCACACATAGCGTTTTGCATTTTGACCAAAAAGTTCCATTTTGGTCTCATCTGACCAGAGCACCTTCTTCCACATGTTTCCTGTGTCCCCCACATGGCTTGTGGCAAACTGCAAACGGGACTTCTTATGGTTTTCTGTTAACAATGGCTTTCTTCTTGCCACTCTTCCATAAAGGCCAACTTTGTGCAGTGCACGACTAATAGTTGTCCTATGGACAGATTCCCCCACCTGAGCTGTAGATCTCTGCAGCTCGTCCAGAGTCACCATGGGCCTCTTGGCTGCATTTCTGATCAGCGCTCTCCTTGTTCGGCCTGTGAGTTTAGGTGGACGGCCTTGTCTTGGTAGGTTTACAGTTGTGCCATACTCCTTACATTTCTGAATGATGGCTTGAACAGTGCTCCGTGGGATGTTCAAGGCTTGGGAAATCTTTTTGTAGCCAAAGCCTGCTTTAAATTTCTCAATAACTTTATCCCTGACCTGTCTGGTGTCTAAATCCAATCGTGAATCTGTGGAAAGATCTGAAAACTGCTGTTCACAAACGCTGTCCATCTAATCTGACTGAGCTGGAGCTGTTTTGCAAAGAAGAATGGGCAAGGATTTCAGTCTGTAGATGTGCAAAGCTGGTAGAGACATACCCTAAAAGACTGGCAGCTGTAATTGCAGCAAAAGGTGGTTCTACAAAGTATTGACTCAGGGGGCTGAATAATTACGCACACCCCACTTTGCAGTTATTTATTTGTAAAAAATGTTTGGAATCATGTATGATTTTCGTTCCACTTCTCACGTGTACACCACTTTGTATTTGTCTTTCACGTGGAATTCCAGTACAATTGATTCATGTTTGTGGCTGTAATGTGACAAAATGTGGAAAAGTTCAAGGGGGACGAATACTTTTGCAAGCCACTGTATACTGCTGTCTTGTGTTTAATTTTACTCTTTGTCATTGATTGTCTTCACCTGCCTTACCCTGCTGTGTCCACTACCCTGATTATCCTTCCCTGTATATACAACATCAGCCCCTTTGGCATTTGTTGTGTGTGTTTTTTGCCCGTTTGCCCCTCTGGTGTGTTTTCCTGCGTCTCTCTGGATTTATTTTACTTGGTTATTTGATTCCTGGACTTCCACCTAACAAAGGTGTGTTTTCTGCTTCATTTACACGTCTCCATGTGGGTCTTAAATTTAAAAAAATGTCTCGCATCTCCAACAAGCTTCTCCTCCAGCTTTTTGGTTGCTATGGTGATTGCACCTTCAACAGCCATTTGCTTTATGACAGCAAGAAATCACCTGCATAAAGAGCGGTCATTTTTAACCCCACCTTTCAAAATCAATTTTTATTGTCATTATTCTGATGAGGTGTGGCTGACCTTCACATATTTTACATTCATAACTAGACCTCAAGTATTTCTTAGTCTGAGTAATATTCACACCCATAAATTCATACAAAAAGCATACACACACCATCAGATTACTCACCTACAGCACACAGAGTATAAAATTGAAACTCTCTGCACTGCTGTAGTTGCCTGGCAATATACTGAGCTGTGTTCCAGAAATAAACACAAACACCACAGAATATATGTGGAGAAGTATTTGTTATAATCCCTCTGCATATGCTCAGAGGAAGCAGAATATTTTCAGGAAATGAAAAGTGAATAAGGGAAATGAAGAAAACCAAATATATAGGGAGAAATGCACAGATTTTTTTCTACCAAATATAGACTTTATCTCAGTTGCTTTCTCTGACTTTTCTCTGCTACTTTTTGATTTACTAGGCTGAATTTCAGCTTTTAATATCCTTACAGTTTATATGTAAAGCAAGTGCACGCTTTTCTGTATAAGGATCAAGTAAAGACAGTGTTTTGATTTGAAATGCAGAGGCAGTGAAATAGTCATTCAGGACATGTCTACTGTGATGCCATCATTAGAAAAGTTTGATGTTTTGTTATGTGTTATGTATGCTTTCCTGGCATTTAAGATCAAGATCAAAGTGTTTATTGTCATGTGTCACAAGAGAAAAGGCATTTCTTTGTGCAATGAAATTCTTTCTTTGCTGTCCACCCACAGATGCCGATTAATATATACAATAGAAATAGAACATATAAATACAATAGTACAAATAAATAGCTGAAGACAGAAAAGGCTCCAGCAACAAAAGCTAGAAATCCCTCAGAAACCAGCTGCAAGCTCTGCCTGGAGGAAAAGTTTGTATTCTGCAGGTAGTGACTGAATGATTTCTGGAGGTTTATTTGTGTAATATGAAACTGGGCACAAAGAGGAATACGGTGCTGCACTGAAAATCTTGCAGTTGCTTTGTTTGCCTGTTGTTTGCCAATTTTTCTGCAAACACTTGCAAACTTCTTGCCAAGCTGTAGTGAAACTGTGAAAAGTTGAACATAAACTGGGAACAGAGATGGATGAAACACATCAAATCGGCTTCATCAAAAGCTTCAGCAGTATGTCACAGCTTTTACTTTACAGGTCAACATTTTCCTTTTGCTCTTTGAGAAGCACTTCTTCAACATTGTTGAGTGTTTACAGGCAGGTTGGCATCTTGCCTGTAAACACTATCAAACTATGGCGATCACAACAATCTGCTGGTGACCAAAGCAGCTGCAAAAAGGTGCATGCCGTTCCTTGCAAGCAATTTCACCTGACAGCCAAAAACCTCCAGCAGCCACTGGTCTCTAGATCGGTGTGACCGAGACCTTAAATATAATCTTTGGAAACATTTTGCTGACTAAGGGCCAGATTTACTAACAGGTTGCATCAGTTTGGGGAAAAAAGTGCTGCCTGTATTTACAAACAACCCTTTTCTTCAGCTCGGTTTTCCATTAGGTGGAAGTACCTGGTATCAGGTACTTCATTAGTACCTACTCGACCGGGGTTCTAAGCAGTGTTGGGTAAGTTACTTTAAATTAGTAACTTAGTTACATTAGTAGTTACTTCCATCAAAAGTAACTTAGTTACTTCAAGTTACTCGTTACTTTCAAAGTAACTAGTTACTAGGGAAAGTAACTTTGGTTTTACTCAGACTTCTCTTGTTAATGTGTTGCTTCCGTAACTGGATACCCAGCCAGACTGCCAGTCTTCTAGCTTGCTTACTTGCCACAAGTGCACTGTGCCACCTACCAATAGAAAGGAAAAGATAATGTGCATATTTCCACGAGAGAAATCCCACGCCTGGACCGTCGTTGACCGCCGCCATGATTCTAGCCTACGTCACAGCATCATGTGCACTTTTTACATCCAACACAAAAACTGCAGTCGTGGTGCTTTCGATTGTACTCAGAACTCAGAAATTCTGCCTTCCGAGTAGGAAGATGTAGGTAACACCAGACTGCAGATGAGCTGCATACAGGGCTGGACTGGGACAAAAAATCGTCCCGGGCATTTTGACTAGAGACCGGCCCACCATTATAGGAAAAATCATAAAGCCTTTGAATGAAAACAAACACTGTTGTGACAGTGATGTACACTGTTCTGATGGTATATATGTATCAATCTATCAATCGTTTGTTGTAAGACTCAGATAATTATTTTTTAAAAGCTAGATATTTTAAATGAGAATAAGAAAGTATATCTTTGTGTCCCCCTTTCCCAGTTAATGCCCTACCTGGCCCCCTGGCAACACTTTGCTAGACCCGCCCCTGCACAGTTACCAGCTGTCAGCTACTTAGAAAAGGATGCTGGTGTTATTTGTCTCTCAGAAACAGGTCATAACTTCCCTTCAACTCATTCATGTCACCTAAAAGGTAAACCTGTTTCTCCATCACCTGTTCAGCTCTGATGATTCAGTAAGGACATCTCCTGGTTTCATCTTCATGTTTCCCTCTCACCAGATAACCAAACTGATATCATGACCAGCAGCTTTTAGGGTGTGGCTCCAGCAAACATCAGCTGATACTAGAAAGTAATATTAAATAAATTCTAACAACAGCTGATCAAACGTGCTGCTGTTGTTTAGCACAACATCCGCTGGTTTCCTCTCTCTGGCGCAAAGTGGGCGATAAACAAACAAGAGAGAAAAGCCGATCAGCTGATCATTGATCAGTTTCATGATTGAAGTAGCAACAGGAGAGGGAGGGGAGAGAATGAGAGAAGAAGAGGCAGCTGTGCAGCTCCAGCTTTGTGTCTATTTCATTCTAGCTGAAGTCCGGGACAAACTGTGTTCCTTTTCACCTCAATACGAAACGCATAATGTTTTCTCTAATTACGAGACAATTCCGTTTTTTACGGGATGGTTGGCAACTCTAATAATTAACCGTATGAACAAAATAAAGTTCAACATCAGTAACATAGCACCCACCCAGCTGTATAGAAACTCCGTCATGCTAGCTAGCACGCAGTACGAAAAAGTCAGCATAACGAAAATAAACTCCACCTAAACTTGGTTTATATCTGACCCAGATAGACTGCAGGTCATAACTTCTTACCTGAAGTTCAGTTCATCTGACACTCGGACCGGCGACCGCCTCGGGTCTCTCCTCCTCCTGCCTCCCCTTTCCCTCATCCACCTGCTGCTTCCACCACTTGCTAATGTTACTGAATCTGTGGAAGCTCCGCGATATCCACCACACGAAGTAACGAATAACGAGCCTATCTAAATCCCAGTAACGAGTAACGCGTTCCTGGTTATGGCATAATAACTAGTTACTGTGCTCGTTACCACAATAATAACGTAGTTACTGTAACGCGTTACTTAATAACGCGTTAGTCCCAACACTGGTTCTAAGTGATCTGATCCTAATTTTTGAAACGGGCCATATGCGTGCACAAAGAACAACACCGTGGTCTCCAAGTCTGACAAAAACCATGCTGAACAGCAGATATACCGTCACCTGGTTGTCCTCGTGTTGTTTCTGTCGCGTACGAATGACGTCATGGGGCTTTCGGCTGCATTGAGAGCGCACTGACGACTGTGTAAGAGGTGGGAACTCTTGATTTTGATTTTTGTGACTGACCAAGCTGCATATGTATTTCTGGGAGTTCTTTTCTCAAAACACACACAAAAAATATGTTTTGCACTATATTAAAAAAAAACAGCGAAAATGAAAACTAACCACACCTGTGAGGATTGAGATCATTTAGTAAACGTAGTCCCAAGTTTAAGTGTAAAAAGTTTTAAAACGAAAGAAGAAAATTAGCATTTACAGACACAGATGTTTGCTTTCTGATTGGATCTTCCCAATCACAATAATTAAGCCAACACATGGTAGCTAGGCTGACATGTATTATTTCCGTCTTTCTTGTGTGAGTCCTCCTTGCCACGGCTTCCTCCTGGCACTGCTCTTTTGTCATATTTGCTTTGCAGCAACTTCCAGTCTGTTTTCCACCTCCATAACCGCCTTACACCCATGTGCTACTTTCAGTTCCATCTCATCACTGGTCCTTGGAAGAATTCACCAGTCTCAGTTTTTACACCCAGTCTTCTCTCTGCCTGCTGTTTAATCCAGCACTCACATGCCAGGTGTACACTGGATAAAGATCTGCACATGGATCGTTTTCAACTGAAATCTGGTTTTAAAATAAACATATATTAGTGTATATGTAACAGCGTTCGGACATATACAATGTGACTGGGATCAATGCATTGGTTTACTTATGAGTTATTTCATTAATTCATCTGTAATCTGTGTGTGTGTGTGTGTGTGTGTGTGTGTGTGTGTGTGTGAGATAGAGAAAGAAGAACAAAATCTCACGCATCTAGAAATGTGTATGTGCGTGTGTGTTGTTTGTAAGTGGGTGTTAATTGATGCGTTCTCTCCTTTTGTCTGTTTAATGGAAAAGCACTTCTCATTAAACTGTCACTCAAAAATCTGTGCTGGTGTGTGCGTGGATCGAGAGAGAGAGGAAGACGGGAGCGGGTCATTATAATACAGTGTGAAAGGAGGAGAGAGAGGTTGCGGGAGAGGTGCAGAAGAACAGACCATTACAACAATTAGTGCGCCTTTTAAAAAGCTTTTCCTCACAGGCGTTTGATATTGAAATGAAACAATGTGTCTCTGCAGGAGGCTGTCGAGAAATTAGCCTAACAATACATTAAATGACACGCTCGCACGCTGCCTTTTCATCACCTGTGGAAGACTTATTTCCATCCCCCTCCCATTTCGCTCATTTCATTTAAATTAAATTCACTTTTGTTCAGATCTATTGTGTTAAACACTTTTAAGTTTACCTCTATTAAGTGAGCTGTTAGTAAATTTTACTGAAGAAAATAATGTTTTAAAGGTTTACTTAATTTGCTCTGGGGTTTTCTACAGAGGATTTTAACCTGATCTTAAATACTTACTTCCTGCTTTAATTCATGGGCTTACAGAATATTTATTATGTACTTGTGTTGGCCTTGACTCAACCTGTCACTTCATCTTTGATCTAAAACAAGCAATTCTGATTTGCTGCCCTCACAAATAGAAAGTTTGAAGTCAGGTGGGTGGGGTTTCTGAGCTCACAGTGGCTGAGATCATCATATAAAAGCGTCCACTCTCAATGACATCACAGAGACCTGAAAGTAAAAAAAAAAATACTGTCGGTCACCAGTACTACCCATCAGCCTTCTGCTTGATGCACTCATGGTAAAAGTTTGAACATCCTAGGTGACTTCTTGAGGTATCACATTTACAAGATTTTCCAAGAACCTGACCTCTGACCTTGACTTTGAGGTCAAGGTCACAGAGATCTGAACTTGTCCGAGATTTTCAGTAGAAAACTCATTCTCGAATGATCACCTTCACAAAGTTGGATGTCCACACCGCCGGCACGCCCACTGGGATGATGACATCAGCCGACTGAGGGGTAAAAAATGTTGGAAGGATTAGAAAGATTTTGACTCACACGAGTACTTATAGCCTCATGTGACCTCATTAGGGTTATCTACTCTTACTGACGTCATACACAGTACACATGTTTTATAGGCTTGGTGGTCAACACTGACACTGATTGGTTAGCTTATGTAACATAAATCTTTTTGAGAGATGAAACGCTTTATTAACCCGTTTGTTGGAGCCACACTAACAATTTTTAGTCAAGAAATCCCACAGGAGAGATATAGTTACATATTTATCTTTTTTCTCTAAAACACTGAATGTGATAAACTAATTATTACCTTTTGTTCATGTAGTAGCAGCTTGTGTAGTCCAGTGTAGGTCAAAGTTGGTCATGATGATGATTTTGTGTACATTGTGCTGCTCCTGTATTCTGATACGGCCCTGATTGGGAGCCTTTGAATCTTTCAATGTTTGTTTGGTGTTATATGGCAACAGTTTTTATTTTTTTAACGACACTTTATGTCATATTTTTGTTTAATCTTTTATTTCGTTTTCTCTTGGAAAAGTCATCCAGAGTTTATTGCTCAGTAAATCAAATTTTGTGGACTTGAACAGCTCGTTACTCCAAGTGTTGAGTCGAGTGTGTGTTGGCAAATCTACTCCTCACCACAGGTGGCTAAAATAACTACATTTGGATCAGCCGCTTAGAAGTAAAAATCTTTATGTCATTCAGACATTAACGTGTTGAAAAAGGAGCCACAGTGCACGTTATTTACCATCTAACTCACAAACTAGGCAGCACATGTTGTTCTGTATCACGGACGGACATTCTTGTGGTCCTGTTAAGCTGCCTGCTTATGTCATCCACAGAGAAACAATACCTCCACAAATTTAGTAAATTCTGGAATTAGCTGTCACGCTTGGCAGGCACAGCGTCCATAAAAACATCCTAAGCCAATACTTTGTAATCTTGTGCGTGCCTATCTGTCAGCTTGGCTGCACTTATTCAAGACTGACACGTTAAACTGTCGTCAGATAAATGAAAACAGTTGCATGGTTGAAAGGGGCAGCAATCTCTACGTTTCTTGGAAGAAGAAGAGTGAAGATTATGTGAAACTTGCTATGGAGTACATTGTTACAAACCCACAATCCCCTCCCCACTGGGTCGTCCTAATGCTACTCAATTTAAAAAACTTAGTCTAATTTGATGTTATTTCAATCATATATTCGTGTATCAATCACAATACCTCTTTTTAAACACTGCTAGTTGGATTTCAGTACGGATGCATTCATAGATGTGTCTGCTCCATGACAAAAAACAAAAAACGAACCAAAAACCAACAAAAAACGATTTAAACACAAAAAATCACAAAGAAAGAACAATACAGTATCCACATCTGAACCAAAGAGTAAAACAGTGAAATGTGGATTATTAAACATTAGGTCTCTCTCCTCCAAGTCTCTGTTAGTACATGACTTAATAATTGATCAACAAATCGATTTACTCTGCCTTACAGAAACCTGTTTGCAGCAGGATGATTATGTTAGTTTAATCAACACCCCCGAGTCATTCTAACTACCAGAAACCTCGAAGCACTTTTTGAAAGTGCTGTAACTAAGTTTAAGAATATAATTCATCCACTGTTATCATCTTAGCTACCTGAACGCTGCTCCAACAGAGGCCGATTATCTTGTTAATAATTTTATTGCGTGTGACTCTGGATACTACAGCTCCTCTAAAAAAGAAAGCCTCAAATCAGAAGTACTTTCATGGCTTCTGACAGTGGACTCATCTCTGTGCTTGTCCTGCTAGACCTCAGTGCAGCGTTCGATACTGTCGACCATAATATCCTATTAGAGCGATTAGAACATGCTGTAGGTATTACAGGTACTGTACTGCAGTGGTTTGTATCATATCTATCTAATAGACTCCAATTTTTGTATGTAAATGGAGAGTCCTCTTCACACACTAAGGTCAATTATGGAGTTCCACAGGGTTCAGTGCTAGGACCAATTCTGTTTACATTATACATGCTTCCCTTAGGCAGCATCATTAGAAGACATAGCATACATTTACACTGCTATGCTGATGACACCCAGCTCTATCTGTCCATGAAGCCAGATAACACACACCAATGAGTTAAACTGCAGGAATGTCTTAAAGACATAAAGACCTGGATGGCCGCTAACTTTCTGCTTCTTAATTCAGATCAAACTGAGGTTATTGTACTCGGCCCTGAAAATCTTAGAAATATGGTATCTAACCAGATTCTTACTCTGGATGGCATTACCGTGGCCTCCAGTAACACTGTGAGGAACCTTGGAGTCATTTTTGACCAGGACATGTCCTTCAACGCACATATTAAACAAATATGTAAGACTGCTTTCTTCCATTTGCCCAACATCTCTAAAACTAGAAATATCCTGTCTCAGAGTGACGCTGAAAAACTAGTTCATGCATTTATTACTTCCAGGCTGGACTACTGTAATTCACTATTATCAGGAAGTCCTAAAAACTCCCTGAAAAGCCTTCAGTTAATCCAAAATGCTGCAGCAAGAGTCCTGACAGGGACTAGAAAGAGAGAGCAGATTTCTCCTGTATTGGCTTCCCTTCATTGGCTTCCTGTTAAATCCAGAATCCAAAATCCTGCTCCTCACATTCAAGGTCTTAAATAATCAATGACCTTAATGACCTTGTAGTACCATATCACCCTATTAGAGCACTTCACTCTCACACTGCAGGCTTACTTGTTGTTCCTAGAGTATTTAAAAGTAGAATGGGAGGCAGAGCCTTCAGTTTTCAGGCCCCTCTTCTGTGGAACCAGCTTCCAGTTTGGATTCAGGAGACAGACACTATCTCTACAAACTTTCCTTTTTGCTAAAGCATATAGTTAGGGCTGGACCAGGTGACCATGAACCCTCCCTTAGTTATGCTGCAATAGGTGTAGACTGCCGGGGGATTCCCATGATGCACTGAGTATTTCTTCTTCGGTCACCTTTCTCACTCACTATGTGTTAATAGACCTCTCTGCATTTAATTATTTGTTATTATTAATCTCTGGCTCTCTTCCCCAACACATGTTTGTCCTGTCTTCATCCACTCACCCCAACCAGTCACAGCAGATGGCCCCGCCCCTCCCTAAGCCCTCAAAGTGCGAGCTCTTTAAAGTTAACAAGAAGCATAAAAATAATATAACACTAAAATATGACTTAAAAGCAAATAATTAACGAGGCAATCAATTTCCTAATTAGTAACAGGATCCCAGATTTCAGTGTTCTGAAACACAACATAAAAATTACAGTTCTACCTTTAAACTTAGATAGACTAAAGTCATACTAACAGACTTCTGTGATTACATTTAACAACCTCTGCTAAACATAGCAACTCAACTTAATGCATAAAAAACAAATATTGAAAGCCACAATTTCAAAACATCACTAAAACACAAATATCTCCATACCTGAAACACAGAAAAACACGAGCTGAGTGTGTTTGTGTGTCTGCTTTCTGATAGAAGAGCGGCAGAGATTTCTTTTACTCACTTCTAGTGACTAACTTAGCATGCTAGCATTAGCCTAATAACATTGAGATAAAACTTGTTAAAAACTTTGGTTAGCGAACTCCAACCTGTGTGGGAGTTACACTGGTCGACTCATATATGAAATACAACAAGGTACAGCTGTTTGGTCATATTCAAATTACAGTTAATGGCTTCAATAATCTTTTATTGACAGAGAGCGAAACGACTGTTACCTACCTCTGGCTACGTTGGAAACCACTGTAACCAGAGCGCACACGCAGGTAAGTATGCCATCACACAGTGCACGTCCAGCAGGAGGTGGCAGAAGATTCAAATCCAAATTAAAATATTTATTAAAAACCAGGTGTTTTTGGTAAAATTAATCAGCGTTAAACACAACAACTGTGATCTACTCCCACATTTACTCCAGTGGCTGTTTTTATGATTTTCTGTCTTCTTTATCATTTTTCTTTTTAATTTGTTCTCCATTTTCCATGATCCAACTTTCCAGCTGGGATATATTCAGTTTATTTCTTACTTTAAGGCAGGAATGTCAAACTCATTTTTCATGGTGGGCCACAGACAGCCACTTTGATCTTAAGTGGGCCAGACCACTGAAACCTGTCTGTGGGTCTGAAGAAGTTTAACTACACATTGAGTCCCCCAAATATGTTAATGTAAGAAAAAGACGTATAGTTTCAGCAGCATGTCTCAGTTTTTCTATATGATAAAGAAATGCTGCTACAGTAAATGAAAGAAATCTATCAGCACAACTCTTTAGGGTTAAATTGTAATAACTAATTCTGTAAAATTACAGAAAGAAACTGTTTTTAATGTTTTTAACTGGTTTTAAAGATCAGCTTAAAAAACAAATATCTGTGGTAGACGGTGAAAAACAGGAAGTTCTCTCTCAGTGAATCGCTTATTTATTATTTATTTAGTTTAGGATAGTATGAACGTCCATGGGAGAGGTCTTTATCACTTTATCAGTAGGAAAAGCTGTAAAACTTATGAAAATACAGTTAAAAGCCCAAAATCTAAGCCCTCCCTCCAAAAGCCGTCCTGTAGGCCTGATTGGAGTATTTGCGCGGCTGATGTTGGCCCCTGGGCCTTATGTTTGACCTGTTTTAGAGTACAGCACTGTCACTAAAAAATGGGATTGCAGAAACACGAACAGATGGATATTTTTACACAGAACTTCTTTATTTTGGACTTCTGATAAAAACATTCAAGGCACAGTTGATGGCCTACATCTCCCAGCATGCCTGGATGGGTTCCACAGGATCCTCAATTTTTCGGCTGTAATTTAACTTTTGAATCTGAGTTCCACAGCTTTGACTTGGCATGTGTGCATCTGCAGGACTATAAGGGTGATGGGGTCACAGAGATTGCTGATGCAGATAGACAGACCTTGTGTTTTAGTGCTTTCTCGCTTAGACTGGATGCTTGTTTGTTTTGTTTGTGTTTTAAGAGTCACAGCCCATTAGTCCTAGTCTTGACGGACAGGCGCAGCAGCAGGGGGTCACACTTAGAGGTTAACTGTGATTATGAGGACTTGAGTTTCACAGTGATTTAACCCTTGTTAAACAGTCAAACTCTTCAAAAAAGCTCTTAAAACTGTGATTTTGTGGGAACTCTTCAGTGCATTTAATAGAACATTTGAATTTCATTATATTTCTTCTTTTATTTTGCTGCTAAGCAAAAAAGTAAGTTAAAAATACAAAAGTGGCTGTCTGGCCACCTGGTTTGGGCCCTGGCTGTCTGACTCTGTGCTAACCGACTTGCTAACTGACCAGCTGAATGACCAAGTGAACGGTAAACGTCCCTCGCAGAAGCAATTCTTCACTGACCATTTGTCTTTCCTCTGTTTTATTACGCCACCGTAAAACTCTGCAGTGAGAGAAGAACCCTAAAAAGATAGGGCTGTAAAAGGAGAAGCTTTGTGTGTGTGTCTGTGTGTGTGAGAGAGATGCTTCATTAAATCCTTTGTATTTCATCCTGTGCCTTATTCTAACAGCATTCAGAGCCATAAAGACGAGAAAGAGAGAAGCAAATGGAAAAGAAGAAAACATAAAAGACTGAGTTACAGTGGTCTTCTTCATCCCTCTATCTTCTCCTTTCCATCTACACTCTTCCTCTATCAATAAATCTGCTAAATGTACTCTTATCTTGGAAAAGATGCATTGCTTGAAAGTGGCAGAGAGAATTTAGGAGGACAGGGAGAGAGTGTTTGGAGATAAGCATATCTGAAAAAGAGTGAGAACACGATGGTCAGTGAAAAACTGGTTTGGCAGTTTTTCTGTCGGATTAACTCCCCTGCCTTTAAAACAGGAGCAGCACGTGGCCACGTCCCAAAGAAACAGGAGTCACAATACGACATCCGACATAAATTCAAGATGGTTTAGTGCACAAAGTTTTTGCAGTCTCATACAAAGAGTTCATGCACACACACAGTTTCCTTCTAGTAGTCTTTTAATCCCGACTGAGCTTTTCATGATAGGTGAATTAGACAGTTGGGCAGCGTTTCTTTAGCATGAGGGAGAAAATCGAGGTGACGACAAGCACTGGACAGAGCACGAACACAGGGAGCGGAAACTGTTGAAACAACAAAAAAAGAGAGAAACAGAATATTAATGAGAAAACTGGAGAGAAAAGCTTTAATTAGTAACGGATTTCTGTGACATGAGAAATGCGCGTGTGGTAAATTACACTGGGATACACTGCAGCTCATTTCTTACACGAATGCATCAGGACATTTTCTTTATAAAAGCAACTTTGTGGCCAATTTATGCACATTTTTCAGATTCCACTTAATGTATGACTCTTATTTCCAACGAGCTTATACAGCTCATAAATCTTTGAAGTCGGTGTGATTTTGAGACAATCGAGTTGTTGTTCACGTGCGACTTTTATTGTTTGGTCTGCAGCCGGTCAGCACAGTTTAATGACCTCTGAGCTTCTGACCCAGAATTCAGCGTGACGGTTTAATGATCACACACGATCACTCCAGATCTCTGTTATCAATCTAAAGGTGACCTGACACAGCACATGTTACGCTCCCATGGTCGAGTGTGTGTGTGTGTGTGTGTGTTGCCTTTTGTGTCCACTCAGAAACAGCACACGTGCTCAGTCAAGCTTGTATGATAGCATTATAGGAGTGTGCGTGTGTGTATCTGTCTTCAATCTGTGTCATCAAGCCATTCAATGTGTCATTGTGTGTGTTTGGTGTCTGTTAACACACTTTAGTAGGTCTGGGAAATGAAACAGCTGTTGACCCCCCCCCCCCCCCCCCCACCACCACCCATCTACAGCACTGATCTCAGATGCTGTCCATCAGCCAAAGCTCCTCAATCAATTAGTGTCCACTAATATCTGTGTGTGTGTGTGTGTGTGTGTGTGTGTGTGTGTGTGTGTGTGTGTGTGTGTGTGTTTGTTGCAAGGGGGTGACAGAGGATGCAGTCAACCATGTCAGTGAAGTGGCGGCCCCAAATCACATTTGTGGGCCAGTATAGCAACCCTTCATTTCCCCTTCTCATCTATTCTTGCTCAGTACACACACACACACACACACACACACACACACACACACACACACACACACACACACACACACACACACGCAGACTTAGAAAGGTGGATACACACATCCAGATCCACACAAACTCTAGTTTTTTTCTGCACAGCAGATTATTATTGTAATCTGACAATTCCAGGTGTTAAATCTACCAACTGCAAGAAATAGGATTTTACAAGAAGCATCACATTCCATCCATCCGTCCATTTTTTGTTTTTTTGTTTTTATCAGGTCTCATCAGCTGTCCCACCACCACAGTTTCATCCACCCATGCGTCCAGCTAGTCAGCTAGCCAGCCATCTGTCTATCCTCTCCTCTAAAGCAGACAGAAAAAATGGGATTTTCTCCAGGAAGCAACTTTGTATTCCTCCTTTTCCCCCAATCCTCCTTCCATTCACTGTCTATCTCTGCCAGACTGCGAAAATAGGATTTTCCCTGGAAGTAACTCCAATTATTATATCACCTCCTCCCCCTTCTAGTCCTCGCTGCTCTCCCTCCCTCTGTCCTATAAATAGATACCCAGCTACAAAACTGCATTTGTTCGCTGGTAACTCCCTCTCTAATTGACATCATCACAGTCTTCGTATTTAAGTTATTTTATTTTTTAAATTTTAATTTTGTGTTTCTGGAGGTGGAGTTATTTTAAATCTGTGATTGCGAGCATATGTCATCCTCCCACTTTTTTCATGTTTGTTCCAAAGAAATAGTTGCTAACTTGCTGCCTGCCAGAGTGAATCATTGTGTTATTATACTGCAGTGCATTAAAGGCACCCTATTATGAAATAAAAAGTTTTGACCTTGTTAGCATGCTTGTGTTTGTCTGTTTTTTGATATGCAGCCGTGACAGCACCATGGTGTGTATGCATTTCATTTGGACTCACGAGTGTCTGTTGCTGTTTTGCTGCCCTGCTGTCTGTCCTCTAAAGGAGAGACAGGTGAAGGTAAGACTGCATTACTCAAGCTGACACCAGGTTATTCCATTGCTGTAAATGTTAAGAAGTGTTAATCGGGGTAAATGCTTTGTTCTCCGTTGTACTCCAGGTATCGTGGGCTTCTTAAAGCACCCTATGACCTTTTCTCAGCACCCTCTCTGTATTTTCTCCTCCTGTTAAGGTGTAGCGCTACAGGTGTGCTTTTTTAGGCAGGAATTATTTTCATGCCAAAAATATAGTTTTGATGAGGAGAGTTGAGGTTTTACTTGTTTAAACAATGACCGGATAAGAACTGTAAGTAACCTAGGAGTACTTCACATTCACCAGCACTGGATTAAAAAGCGTGTCTTCTGCCTTTACATGAACGCCTGTTAAAGTGATTCCTTGAAAATTATGTAAATGAGAATCCTGTTTCTGGAATTGGCGTGCACCCCCCTGAAAAACACCACACTGAATAATCTTGTTTCCCCTCTATAACCTGATTACTTAAATTCATGCAAATGCGCCGTGACCACTGAATTTGGCACCGTGGAAATCTGGTGGCACAAAATTCTAATCTGGCTCAGATTTTCCTGCAATGCAACGTTTTGTGCACATTCCTCGAAGAAAACGGGGTAATTCGACCGACATCACTGCTGACTTGATGAAGGGTTTAATCGGCGCGACTGTTCAAACCTGAGCGTAATGTTTACCGCAGTGTTTTGGGTTCTGTGCCGTGTTTTTGGCACTTTATGAACCATTAAGCTCACAGACGTATGACTAAAGTGGACTCCCTGGTTCAGATTTCGTCGTGCGCAGCGACATGCCAGCGCCAACAGAGTCCCTCGCATTTTTTAACACTGTTATTTTCAGTCTTAACACTGCTTTATCCAATATCCTTCTCCATCTCTCCTCGCCCTGCTCCGTCTGCTTTTAGCTTCCTATATTTCTGTATCAGATGTGATAGTCATGCCATTTCTCCATCCCTCGGTTGTTCCAACCTTCCCCATCATATTCCCCCAATCCTACAGGAATCGCTGCATGAAGGTCAAAAAAGTATATGTATATATATATGTTTTTTTTTTAAATCACCTATAGGAGATGGAAATGTCACATGTACTGTATATGAGCTGGTTACAGCAGACTTAGTGCATGATGCCCAAACATGCTCTTTCTAAGAACAAGTCCCCAGGTAAGAAAAAAGAGAGACCCTACTGTGCTGTGAACCTTTTATCTGTTTGTGAGTGTGGACAACAGCTTGATGAGTTCAGAGTGTTAACAGTCAAGATTAGCACACAGAGGGTAGAGAGGACAGGAAGCAGAGGAAGACACAGAGAGGTGCCACAAATACTGTAACGCACAAACACACTGATACAGTTTGTGTAATGAGCCTCTGAGGGGTTAGAGTCCACTTAATCAGCGTTAGGTTTCCTGACCCATCATTTTATCATTATCAGAGGCTGCTCTCTCTCTCTGCATTTGTGCGCGTGTGTGCTTTTGTGAGTTCATGATTAAGCTGTTAGCCATAATCCTATCAGTGTGTGTCATCTAAGACAAACAAGAGTCACCCCACCAAGAAAACCACTGCTATTGTGCTTCACACAGCCAGAAGGCTCCACTCGTCAAACACAGACAGACTCACTAACAAATCCCCTAAAGCTGTTGTTACTGATGATGTCATTAGACAGAGAAGGATGCGGGGATCTCAGCATCCTGTCATGTGTGTGTGCGTTCTACATACTTGTGAGCAGTGACCCGTTCTTCTCTTTAATTCCAGTGTTACAGTTGAGCGGCTTGCCCATAAACAGGTCCGCCCTTTGTTTCCCTTTAACAATACCACCATACATATGAGTGCTCTGTCTGCAGATGGAAGGTGGTGGATCGTGCAAACGGTGCATGTGCATGTGTGCATCTCTTCCCCATAAGTAAAAGTAGAGTTAGTTCTAATTACAGAAACTGTGTCGGCAGAATGGGGCGACCAATGAAGTGATCTAAAGTTAGAATAATAATAGAGTGAGGGGAACAATGGAGGGTGATGAAAAGGGGTGTAAAGAGCGTAAAGGGCTTTTTTCTTCCCCCCTCACTGTAAGCTGTCTCGTCAGACAGTGACTGATGATGCTAAACACAGCGCCTCAGCTCTCACACGGAAACCACGTGACTGTAAAACTTCAGCTTCACAGGAAGGAGGCTGTGTTTAGACTGATGTCCCGAATTAGTACCTTTACTGGTGGGGTATTTTTCTCTACCATCTGATAAACTTTGAATATTTAAGGCTGCAGCATGTTTATGAAAATATTTTGGTTGTTTGTGATGGTTCTGTGATTATTTAGACATTATTCATCAAAACAATCAAGAGGAAACAGACATGACATAGTTAACCCTTTAATGCCAAACGTATCATATCTGATCCGAAAAAAGAAAAAAAGTAACAAATATTTTTCTCTCGTTTCTTTGACGCTTCAGCCTTTAAAGGGTTAAAATCTGCATGACAACCAAGAAAAAATAAAAATGTGTTTTCATTTTCAACAACTCAGCAGATAAAAGTCATTTAGAGACTCACCTGTAGAGCCATCTACGAGCGTAAAACAAGTTATTAAAATAAAAACTCAGAAGTTGTGAGCTAGGATTTCTTGCTTGCCGTACATTTTATTTTTCTTTAACAGTATGAATATCAGTTTGATACCCACTCCGCACGCAGACGAGTACTTACAAAGTCAGTTTGACATCTTAGCAGCACCTGCTTTTTCCCCACTGTGGAAAACTAAGCTGCTAACTGCTGCTGCTGCCGTGCTACCAGCTGAGTCAAACATCCAGAGAGGACACCCTTATCTCCAAACCACACAGAGAGAAAGAGAGAAAAGAAACGGAGGGAGGGCAGTGGGTAAATATATATATATATATATAGCAAGAGAGAGGAGTAAATGAGAAAGTCAGGCAGAATGGAAGAAAATGGTATAGGATGAAAGAGGCCTGCAGACAGAAAGTTCTACAAGGAAAGCACAGAAATTGTAAAAGAGTGGGAAATAAAGAAGAGCGAGAGGGCCAAAGTTGCACGATGGAGAGAAAGAAGATAAAAGGGAGAAAGATGGAAGACAAGAGACGCTTCTAAAGAAAGCCGGACAATACCATTTTTAGAAAGAGTGCAGGCATCATTCACAAACTCCCCACAGCTCTGACGGCCTACTGTGATCAATGAATGTCTGTGTGTGGGGTTGTGCGTATATTAGTCTCTCTCTATCGTCTTTGTGTCCTTGCTAATAGCTGAGTGGACTCCCTGCAGTCTCCACAGGCTGTACTGTGATTATCGCTGCTTAGCTGCGCACCCACACAGAAACACACACGCATGCCGACACAGCTCCAGCGCTAAATGAGTATGTCAGTGTAGCGCGTGTTAACTGTTGACACACTAATTTACAGTGGCCTCCCGTAAGATCTGCTCGGTAATATGGCTTATTGATGAGGCCACGGGGAGTGTGTGTGTTTGCATTACTGAGAATTTTCAGCGTGGGGCTAAATGGGTAAATACTGGAGGTGTGTGTTACTGCAAATTTTGATATCAATCTGATACCAAATGCATACTGAGCCAGTAATGCTGATAGCGTCATACTTTCAACAAAAGATAACTGTCAACTTATAAGGGCAGCTTATGTAGGGGAGAGCAGCGTGTCATGATTGTGTCATGATTTGTTACACCTGGATTTAGTTGCTGTGTGCGACCCCCAACCAGTCGCAGCAGATGGCCCCGCCCCTCCCTGAGCCTGGTTCTGCTGGAGGTTTCTTCCTGTTAAAAGGGAGTTTTTCCTTCCCACTGTCGCCAAAGTGCTTGCTCACAGGGGGTCATATGATTGTTGGGTTTTTCTTTGTATCTATGATTGTACAATATAAAGAGCCTTGAGGTGACTGATGTTGTGATTTGTATAAATAAAATTGAATTGACTCTGTGTGTTTATGAGACTCGCTGACAGATGTGGGTGAGGTATCATCATTTCGTGTGTGCCACATTGTTGCTACAGAGTGCCTTTTTCCTGTTATTCACTTTTTCTGGCTTTGTGCTTGGACCATATTTAAGGCTGTTGTTTTTAGGAGAGAAAATAAAAGAAGAGACGAGAGGTAACCTGATTCACGATGTGGGAGAGATCTTGGACAGGAAATTTCATTTTGGACTGCGGTGAAAACCTGGACGAAGTGCAGCCCTGCAGAGTCCCCGGAGCCTTCAGACGTCAACAGGTTGACACTACACACACTTACTCAAAGATAAAAAATATCTAGCACTCTGACAACTTCCAACTATGCACTCAGAAATCTTTAAAGTCGTTGACATACAGACACTTGCCCAAACATTTACTCCCTGGCACGCTCACAGGCACAAATGAGGAGAGGTTGATGGACACAGTGCTGCTGATCTCTCTGTGGTGGCTTTTAGCTTTAGAGGAGAAGTTTCAGAGCGTTAATCAGAGGGGATCAAAAAATCTGGGGAGAGCGCTGCCCTGGGCCCTTGCAGGCAGGACTAGCTGAGTGTGTGAACAGTTTGTGTGATTTTCCTTTGTTCCCAGCAGACCTGGCAGAGCTGAACTTGATTCCTGGGATCTAATTTCTTTGGTGGGGGGGTTTGAAAAAACACGCATATTGCTGATATTAGAAAAAGGAAAAAGCCAAGGAGCTGATCTACATCATTCACCTCCCAGGAAAAATGTGCCTTTCACCCCAGGTCTTGGGAAAAGAGATTGGAAAGATGTGCTGTTTCGATAAAAAAAAAAACTAGGAGTGGAAATTAGAAATAAATATTGAAAGAATAATATTTATAAAGTACAACGAACAAGAAAGAGAAGGACACGATTAATGTGTGAAAGGAAAAAAGTACAGAGCAGAAGTGAATGGAGAAGAAAAGCCTAAAAATAAAGAGGTGGCAAAATAAGCGACATGACGCAGCAGAGCGATGGTGCTGACGAAAACACAAAATGAGAAAGCAATGGAGTGAAAGACATGAATTCATAAAATCATTCGTCAGAATAAGTGAACGAGAAAGAGAGAATAGCAGAGGTGCAGCGTGTTGGCGAGGTGCGGACAGGCCCGGCATTGCTTGTCGACAAGACCGCCGACAAGTTCTTCCCTCGACGCAGAGCGGGGATCGCCTTACCCTCGGCTGGCTTCACAGCTCTGCAGAAACACTTTTTTATAAGGATGCGGTGATGTTTTATGTTGAACCCAGCAGGTCGGGTAAAAAGATCAGGACTGGCAAAAAGGAGATTGTGGAACATGTAACAGTTACTAGATAGCAGTAAATGATTCATCATGGCCACACTGTTGAAATGTAGCATCAGTGACTTCTTATACTTAAGACATAGAAAAATGTGTGTTGTTACCTGCAGGACTCAGGAAAAGTAGAGAGAGAAATGCAAACATGCTAACGTCATAGCTCAGTGTTGTGTTACAGTGTTTCCTCCGTTGTGATAAAAGTTACACATTTTATTTATTATAAATCAGAAGGAGGGAAACGTGTGCTCGCACTTTAATCATTTCATGTCTTTAAAAGATGTTTTCAAAGACAAGCGTTCAGTCCACACAATCTCTTTGCTGAACACACTGAGCACACACTTGGTTTCTTTTCCCCCATTTACAATCAAACACTGAAATCCTGTAAAGGCACAGACTGTCTGTCACACTGATTTTCCGTCTCCGTGAAGGATCAGGCTGAACAGTAAACTTCAGGTCTGGAAAACAAAGCCGATGTGGGGAAAACTGTGAGCTGGTGAAAATGTGTTAACTTTCAGTGCTGCTCTCTTCAAGGCGCAGGCCTTTGTTGTGGCTTTACACACTGAAGTAAACTTCTCATCTGTGTTTGAGGTGTTGGTGGCGTTTGGAGCCGCTGTAATAGTTACAGTTTACTGACAAATATTATGTCTTGCTGTGTTATTTGTAACAGCACACGATCAAAGAATCTGGACCATAGTTTTCTGATGACATTTCTAGTTTACCTATCACTCAATGTTCTGAAGACGATTGCTATTCCCTCCAAAAATCCAAGATATTCGATCCAAGATGATATTTCTTTCCATCGAGTATTTGGTTCAAGTAGGTGTAAACGGTCTGAACTATTCTAGCATCTTTGAACTTTTTCTTATTTCATTTTTATCTCAACTTATTTAACTTTTTTAAAGTTAAATAAGTTAAGATAAAACATTTTTAAAATCTTTTCTTCAAAACATTTTACAGTGTATTTAATTCATTCATTAAACACACAAACTAATGGCTGCCATGGAAGCTGAACATCTGGATTTAGGAGCTCAGGAGTTCATACAGTCCAGACACTTTAACACGTGTGCTTTGTGGCCAGCTGACCGAAACACCTGCTCCACAGCTGGCAGCTGTAAGGAAACAAATATTTATGGAAAATGCATCAATAAGAGAAATGCCAAAGCATCAGTGCATGGTAATGACTCTTTGTAAACTAAATAATAAACAATGGTAAGTGTCTTAGATATATTTGTACCCCTCAAATGTCACTTTATTGTGACTCCAAGTTGTGTTGTGCAATCAAATGTACCTTCATCACAGGCAGGTGCTTCTCACTGAGGTGGAAACACTGGCACGGTTGGTGCTGTGAGCAAACCAGCAACAAGTCTGTCAGTTTCCCCAAAACTGAGTCTTGATGATGTCATTGGTAACTTCTGGGAAACCCAGTCGACTGTTTGGCAGGCAGCAAAGGTGTCATGGATCAGCAGAGCCTAGTTTCACAACACTGTGTCAGTCATAAAGAAGAACGAGCGGGGGGGGGGGGGGGGGGAGTCCAGAAGGTTTGGGCTCGTGTTGCGCGGTGCCGTGGATAAGCTGAAGTTATTCTTCCCCCCAACTGAAGGATTCTCAGACTTCCAAAGATTTTTTCTTTAGCATCCTCTGCTCCCATCCTTTAAAAAGAACTACACTAAAATCCACTAAAAAAAGAAATTTTTCAGTCATATGCAAAAGCTGAAAAATGTCTTGGAATCAAGACTTAGAGTTAAAAACTGCTGCTGAACATCTCAGCTGGACGTACCTGCTGCCTGACAGCTCAGAGTAAATCATGTTTGCAAACCGTGACTCTGAGCGCTGAGACAGACGATACAGCGACATTACCACGTGACTGCAGTGCGCTTTCGTCACCTGACAGATTCCAGGGGACCGGACCGGTTTCGGTTTCAGTGGAAAGACACAGCTCGAAAAAGGCAAGACGGGTGAGAGTGGCAGGTTACAGAGGTCGTACACTAGAGGGACCCGAGCAATGAGAAGGGTGACAGTTACTCACTCTTTCCCTCGCTCTCTCTCTCTCTCACACACACACATTGAAATCTGTCATGGAAAAAGAACTCAATACCTTTGGGCCTCCGGAGATGTTAGAAAACATCTGAGTGACTGTATGCGTGTGGCGTGTCGCTGCTCTGAGCTGAGATCACTGATTTACCTTTATTTTGCTAATTGGAGGACAGGAAACATAAATGTAGACTGAACATTTACCTGCTTCCCTACGCGACTTTGATTTGGGAAAACAAAATCTCCACATCCCCCTTTCAGGCTGCTTGTTCTCAGAAACTCTTGTGTCAGAAGAAATATAAATATTTGGCACATGATGTAAAACGCATCAGCAGCCGTGTGATTATCGTCTCTGTAATAAAGGAGTTTTGATGGGGTTTACTTCCCACATGAGTTTTTTCACTGAGTGGTCAGTGGTGAGCTCAGCTGCGTGGATCCGTGTGCGAATTTGTGTAGGGTGTGTCCTGGGAAGGCAATGCAAAGAGCTAAGATTGGATTGGTTTTTTAGACCACAGGCTTTGGTGTTGCTAAAACACACCTCCCACTGACATCTATTATACTGCTGGGAGTGAGCAAATGAGCGAGGAAGGGAGAGAGAGCGTGCACGTGGAAAGAGAGTGAAGTGGTTTTAAGTCTTAGTACGTGTTCAGTAAGTAGACAGAAATCCAGTCACCTTTCCATTCAACTTCATTACCACTGCAAGTGTGTGTCAGCACATGTCCATGCTTGTGTGGTGAAAGTGTTTGTTTGCATGCGTCTGCATAGCTTTCCTGTCTGTCCTCCGCCCCTCGTTTAGATTCTGTTCAGCACTGACCCATGTGCCCTTGGTAAACAGCTTTTTGCCCTGGCTTGTAGACAAGGGCTTACGTGTTTGCATAAAGGTGTGTATGAATTTTTGCATCCCGGAATTCAGCCTTTAAGCCACAACGGCCGCTCTGCATGACAAGTAAGTCTCTCTCATAGTAATCCCGAGTCAAAGTTTACTTTACCGGGTTATCGAGAGATTCCCGTTCGTTCTGATTGGTCTATACATGCAAACCATACATGGATCAATGTTTCCCCTGTAATGCTGTAAACCAGCACCAGGTACCTTAAATCTCCTGGTGCTATACTACAAAGCTCATAAAGCTGTGCTGTGGGCATCTTCTCTCCCAGTTTTCTGCCTCTCTCCTTTCAAACTCGATTCCCTTTAATACCAGGAGGACTGGAGGAAGAAATGTGAGCAGAAAGGCGAAAGTATGAAGCCACAGAAAGAGAATGAAGTGGAAAATTTTGGGGAGAAGGCAGAAAGAAATTTGGTAAAATGAAAGAAATGGTGAGAGTGGGAAAGATATGTAGGAGGTAAGAGATGGTCAGAGAGAGAGGAGATGAAATTGCTCTTTAATCAGTGAGGGGCTATATGGAGGCGGGCCGAGGTGCCTACTGTAATCCGATACACGCGCCCGCGCACGGCGTGCACGCCCACTAAGGCAGGGGACTGAGTGAGCGGTCCTGCTCGCTGCCACAAACCCGGCGGAGAGTGGAGGGGAAGGAGCGCATGCTACCGGGAGAGAGAGAGAGGGAACAGGGTAGAGCGTCTGAGCGCAGACACGCACAGTTGTGGGAGGACAGCGGAGAGGCACCACGTTTCGTTCTGCCTACCAGCTTTACGCACGCAGATCGAGCTGCTCGGAGATCCTGCGTTGTCTTTTGCGCATGAACGGACCATTACCGGGAAACTAGATCCTTACCAAGAAAATGCGCCTGAAGATATTTGCATAAAACATTTGGAAATATTTTTAATCCAAGGAGGAAAGACGCGTGTTACTTTTTCCCGTTTCCGTCGCAGTTAGCGCTCTCTGATGATCTTTTTGGTTTCTAGTTCATTTGAAACGCACAATTTTCTTTATTTACTCTGCTGATCTGTTTCCCTGCGCTGCCGACTGTGCACACAGCAATGGATTTTAAACTGTGTTTAGAGTTCAAATTGCGTTTCTAGACAAGTTGCTCTGGTTGAGGAGAAGTGGCTCGCATGAACTGTTTATTTTCTCCGGCGTGTTATTCTTAGAGAGTCGGGTGAACGCTGTCCGGCTTTTGGATTTTGGACACAACCGCGTTGCACGTTAGAAAAACAGATAACTGTGGAAACGGACAGGGAAGTGCGACCTGGAGCCGTGTGTCAGATAAAGCAAATAAAACCACACAGGAGGAGAAGACGTGTTTTATTCTGAGGGGGAAAGATGGATTTATTCGTTTGGCTCTGTGGATGTATTTTGGCTCTTCTGTTACCTTCAGCGGTAAAAGCCGGGGAAGGAGGTAAGTTTGATGCTGTTGCTGTCCGCCTAAATCCAAGCGTCACACAAGGTGTAAAAAGAGAAAATAAGAGCAGTTACACATCACAAAACGAATAAAAGTTGTTTTCTTTCAGTGCAGTGAAAGTAAATTCAGGGAAAGCATCATTGCGCATTTGGTGACTACGGGATCGAGCCAAATCTCCGCTCCGTTCCAAGTAATGCGCTGAAACGGCGCACTGCTGAGGGACGTTGATTACTTTCATCACATTGAGGAGACAGATCCGTGCTGCTGGATGGCCTGTGAGCCAGCTCTCTCGGTCCGGTGCAGGGACAAACGTTAGGAAGTACGAACGTGCACCAGAAATGATTTTGTCACGGTGACTTTACAGATAAAGTATCTTCGTCACCAGCCGTGTTTTTAATTTAATCCAGGGCTGATTTCGAAGGGATGCTGGTTTAATCAGCGTTGATTTTATCGTCTTGAAAAAACATCAGTAACGACGTTCAATAATAAAAATATTACAGATCGAAATCTTCTGTAAATTCCTGGGAGTAATTTTGTTGTCAGCAGTTCTTCTTCCAGAACGTTTCCATCTCTTGCGCTCTCCTAAAATTCCTCGAAACAGTTTTTACTAAAAGGAAAAAAGCTGAACGCATTTCTTTACGGTGACTGCCTGGAGCGCGCAGAGGTGGCGGCCGGTGTGACTGGACTGCTGCCTCCGTGTACTGGAGGTCAGGTCCGGCCCGGCGCTCCACGGAGGCTCGCGTTCGCTCTCTCTTCCCGAGCCCGTGTGAGCGACGGGATTTGCGGCTGTGTAACCCACCACGAGTTCACCTTCCAGTGCATAAGCAGGAATATGATGTGAGAAGGGAACACGCATTTGCTTTTTACGCTCTGTTAAATGTGGAGAGGCAGAATCCATCGCTGTGTGCGTTTTCGTCTCCAGACAACCTTTACGCGCGATAGCCACAAAAATCTTTTTCCACATGTGAACTTGATGCACAGACGTTTTAAGTCTCTTTGGTTACAACAAACCTACTTGTCACCACATAAAAGACTCGTTACCCAAAGTCTCTGTTACATCGTCACAGGCAGGGGTGTATGGGGAGTTCGACCCAGCTGATGGACACTCAGAACTCCGAGTGGTCTGACTCAGTTTACGTAAATTTAAGAGCTTACATTAGCTACTGCGGCCTTTACCAGGAGACTGATGACTTTTGTTTTCACTGCACACACTGATTGTTACAAGTGGTTTCCCATTGCTGTCTATGCAAAGACCTGAATACTTGGAGATATAATTCTAGTCTCTCCTCGAGTTTCACTTTCTGCTTTGTGGTGAATCCATATGTGTAAATCTAGAGAGAGAGAGAGAGAGAACCGAAATGCGGTGGCTGCAGGGAGCTTGGTGGCATTCGAGGTTTTACTGCCTTATTCCGGAGGGCTTTTGCAGATCTCATGACTTGGATTGAGTGGCCCTGATTGCCAAATGTTGTTTTGGAGAACCACTTTGTACAGAAGGCACGGGGAGGGGATTCTTTACATACAATTCACTTCTGATTTGAGAAACTGTACGGTGGAACATCCTGTTCTCTGTGGACATTTCTACATTAGGTTAAATCTGAACTAGTAATTTAAGGCCTGTGTGAGGATATGTGAATGTTCAGATTATTAATATTATAAATAATTAATAACTGCTGACTTTGTGCAAAGCATGCAACGGTTCTGAGGCTTTCCTGTCCAGAAGAAATAACAGCAGGTCATTTGATCAGCATTTGTTTGTCTTAAAATTAGTCATATTTATATTCAACACCAAAGCAGGAAGTATGTGCTGCAGTCCAGCACAGGAAACATTCAGATGGAAACTCTGTGGCATTCAAGGAAGATGAATGAGGTGTTTAACTTCAGTGCCACTGACTGGAGTTTGTTCTTTTTCCAGCTAAATGACGCTGACAGTGGGGTTAAATACGAGAACATGTTGATATTCTGTTCTTTTTTGACCTCTTACTTTATGTTTGCTGACAGCAGGTGACGCCTGATTTTCCTGGGGACCCCCTCGAGCTCCCCTCGAGGTTTCCCTGCAGGTACACTGAGCATCTCTGGAACAAACACACACATTCTGAGCAGTAGGCTATGCAGAATGGAGCTTTCTCAGCAGTTAACTTTTATAGATGCCTCTACTTTGTTCTCTCCGGAGAGATGAGCAAGGAAAGCATAGCGAGACTAAGAAGTGTATATATAGAGAGACACGGGAGGGATGGAAGTACAGAGGGAGGAAGTAACAGAGACAGCAGAGACAGAAACAGGCAGAGGGAAGCAGCAAAAAGCAGTGAACGAAACGGAAGAATGATTTTTAGCCTCGCTGTTTGATCCTGTTTCTTCATTCCGTTTGATCACAGCTGTGCCTGGAAGGGAGATAAACGGACATAATTGGCCACTCAAGACCAGCTGTCTGCCTCCATAGTGTCTCTGCTGAAATATGGTGGATGATGAAACAGGATCACCATGATACTAAGTGTAAGAAGTGTGCTAGCGGTGGTGGTGAATTGCCCACAGGTACGCATTAAGGTTTGGTTTATGTGATTGTTTTTGATGGCTCCAACCGGCCTGGTGTGATTTTAAAAGTCTGAGCAGTGGGAAGAATTTCAGGAGGTGAAGTTAACAACTCCATTTACATGCAGGGGAATAAATAAGAACGTCTGGCAGACTTAAAGGCTTACCGTCTAGCAGGTGCTTCACCATCCACATGAAGATGTTTTAGTTTGGTCACTGAACATGAAACAGCTTTTCCTGTACGTGCACCGTGTGCTGTGAGTGTGAGTGGGTCTGTGTTTCCCGGTGGGGTCAGCTCATAGTAATTAAATGTTACATCAGTTTGGGTCATAATGCTTTGTAAGCGTCAGTTGGCCATCAATAAAACAAATCATCCATGTCATTCACATAATGGGGTTATACCCCATTTTAGCTCAGAACCTAATGAACTGACTCGCTGCCACAAACAGTCATTCCACGTAATTACGTCACTTTAGAAAAAATCCAGGTTTTAACCTGAAACACTGCAGATATTAGAGTACGCAAATATGAATTCAACAGTATTTTCTATAACTGCACAGGCCTTCATAGAGCTGTGTAAAAACTCAAACAGCAAACAGCATGCTTATCATTAAGAGCAATTAATGATCCTTAAATCAGCTTCCTGATGAATTTGTGTCCATTCTCCATAATCGTTTGTAATTTTCTGTTTGTTTTGAGTTATTCTTTTCTGTCATATTTGTCGAGTGATCCACTGATTCTGAGGGAAGGAAAACAGAAGATTATGTGTAACGTGCGAGCTTTTGCCAACATGAATTGGAAACTTTTCTCCCCATAAAGTACACACAAAAAATGGAGCAATAAAAAAAATGAAAGGGATGCATTGAGCAAGAAATCAGGAGAGTTTGGACGTGCACAAGAGAGAAAATGAAAGGGAGAAAGTATTACGGGGCATTAGTGAAATAAGAGGAAGGCAGCAGAGTGTGAAGCAGTAGTTGAGTGGAGCCACCTGCAGTAAACTAACTCAGATTTATTCTTCTCCTCTGAAACGCACAAGAGAGTTTCTGGGCAAGGTACTGCACATTTTATTAATAAATATGTACTCCTATTATGATACACTGGAGGTGAAGGATTTAATTTTCTTCATGTGATCTTGATAAGTATAAAATGACATTATAATAAAGGGATGTTTGACACTGAATATGAAATGTTGCTCACCCGTTTTTACAGATATCAGGGAACAGATCAGACTAAACGTTGCGTTGGCCTGTGATGGTCAGGTTTATTAAAACATTTTATCAGATAGCTGAGTTTGCCGAGCTGGTGCAGGTGACACCTTAGAGCCTTTCCACTGATTTCATTTTAATCATCTTGCAGGCAGCAGGTGTTTTCCACCAGGCCTCAGGATTAAGCGTTACACATATTCATCAGTGACTCAGATCACCACGGCGGCTTTTTTCCTTTTTTTCCAGTTTTTTAAAACAAACAAACAAGCAAAAACAAATGCATTACATGCCACTGAGCCGTGCAGCTAGAAGAAAAACAAAAATCGCATGCATCAAGCACGATGACATTAGTCTCTCAGTCATTAGAATAATGATAGCCTAAAAACAGAGTGGTTTTTCCATCGACATCAACAACCTAGCTGCAATGAGCGAATAAACATTAACCCAATTAACCTTTGGCACAGTCGCCCCTTCTCTTTCTCTCCTCTCATCTGTAAAAGGGAAAGGACAATTAGTGGGTCCAGCAGGATGTTCTAATTACAGTTATCATGCCATTAGTAAACTGTTAGTATTCTAGTGTCTTCGTTGGCCACTGGTAATGACTGGAGTAATTAGAGAGGATGCTGGGAGCGAGTGGGTGTTCTTGTGTTTGCAGCCTTGTGAAGAACATTTGTCCTCAGAGGGAAAGAGAGATCATGGAAATCTTTCAAATGAGGATATTTGCCTGTTCCCACTTCTTTTAAAATCCTCGCACACAAAGAAAAACCTGTGTGTGTGTGTGTGTGTGTGTGTGTGAGTAAGCCAGGCCTTCTGTGTCTGCAGCAGTCCCTCCGGAGCGCTGTGGAACGAGGCCACAGGTTGTTTTCCTTTTTCTCTCCTCGTCACACCGAATCATCCTGTTGTTTTCTACTTTTCATGGCACTCCAGCTCTTCTTTAATAGTGCGCTCTGTCTCTTTCTCCACACCTCCCTCTGTCAGTGTTTTCCCTCACCCCGATTAAGAAACCTCCCTCACCTTCTTTTAGCCCCACTTTGCCACGGTGGAAAATCTCTTTACTGTTTCAGCCGCTCACTTTCTGTCTGGTCCCTGGAACTCTGTCAGTCTGTGTTTTCTCGTACTTTGGAAATCCATTCACACGACTCGCTAGAGATGCTCATTCATACGCTGCTTAAAAGGAGCTCTTTTCAGTGACTTAAAGGAATACGTCACATTTACGGCCCACCGATCAGTAAAAACATTCCTTACATAATCAAGTTTTTTTATATAAAAGATATAGGATGATTGATAGCAGCCTTCACTACAATCATAATGTCAAAGTTAGCAATTTTATTCAACTACACAGCAGGGCTTAGATGTAGCTAAAGAGATTAAAGAAGATATTGACTAAAAAATGTCTAAATATATGAAAAGTCTGTGTTAAATGTGCAATACGTCAGATTACTGGCTTGGAAACACTACATTTCTGATAAAAATGTAAAGAATGAACAGTTATGTGACGTGCATACGCTGTATTGCAGCGATAGCTCAAATCATTGTAGCTTGCAGACTTCAGTCCAGCACACAAAAATGAAATGTGGTGCAGGCCAAAGACCAGTTTTGTATTTTCTAATCAGTCTTTAGTTTGAATTTTGTTTTTTAAATCAGTGTAGTTTTTATTAGTGCTGTCAGCGTTAATCTCGTTAAAATGATGTTAACGCCACAACCGCATTAACGTGCCAAATCTCCGTTAGCGAGTTAACGCGGATCGCCCCGTACGTGGGGCTAACCGCGCTAACATGTTGACGAGCTAACCACGCTAACGTGTTGATGCCGCGCAGCCCCAGGCGTGGGGTGATCCACGTTAACTCGCTAACAGAGATTTGCTGTGTTAATGCGGTTATGATGTTAACATTTTAATGAGATTAACGCTGACAGCACTCGTTTTTATTGCTTTCACTGTTATTTTTGGTCTTTTTTAGTTGTTATTGTATGGAAGGTATATGTCAGAGGTGAGATTTAGGGAAATGAGTGCACGTATTACAATAAAACACAACTTTTTGAAAGCAGTGACTCCAGAGTCTCACTAATCACAGCCATCATCACCTCATCAGGCAAACTAATTATATTTTCTCTACATTTGAGTTAAAATTTTGTTCATTATTTTGTTTCAGTTACTAACAACAACCATGACAGAGACTGTAATTTTTCTTTTTGCACAGTCATCGTCAGAAGGTCAGTAAACACATCGATGGATTTGCATTTGCAGCCATTAGAGAGCCAGGGTTTATTTTTCACCTTGTACCACCTCACCTGCACTTAGAACGTCTCCCACAGCCATCCATCAGCATCAGCTGACACTCCCAGCTCCAAACTCAGATCTTTAGCTTCTTCAGTTATAGTTGGCACGCTCACACGATGCCCTGATGTTTGTTTGCTTAGAGAACTTAAGGAAATTCGGGTCAGACCAAAGCAGCACCAATAAAAAACAACAACTGGTTCCAGGGCGAGGAATTCTACTGACTGCACCTTTAACGGTCTCCTTTCCTCACGCTGCTCTGCCTCTGAGAGTTTTTCCAATTAGCCGCTGCTGCTCTGGTATTGATCTAAAGTCTTTCTCTCTTATTTTGTCTATTGTTAGATTCTGTGTCTACTGTCTAAAGCCCCGTAGATCAGGGTGTGCCTTTGCTCCTGAGCAGAGAAGCTTGATCTGATGTCGGTGCTTTTTCTGTATCACACGCTCAGTTTTTTTTATGAGTCACTTTCTCCCTTCTCCTCATTCTCCGATCGCTCTTTCCTTTCTTTCAGATCCTTTGTAGTCTTCCACTCATCCCTCCCTCTGTTTTACACAGATATAAACACACGCTCACTCTGTGGTTTTCCACTGAGTCTTAATGCAGGGCACCTGGAGAAAACAGCCCCACCTGTTTGTGTGTCTGTGTGAGTACAGTATGTGTGTGTAGGTTATAATTTTTTTGTCCGGTGAGCTTTTTCTGAGCTGCTGACTTTCTCCTTTCAGCTGATGAGAGACAGATGTTCTTGCATTACTCTCCCTTTCTCACTTTCATCCAGCTCTGGCTTTTTCTCCTTTGCTCTCTTTTCTCTTTCTCCGTCCATTCCTGAGGTTTCCCAGGTTTGGGGGACTAAAAGCACCTGGGTATGATCCAAACAACACATTTCACTTTGTTATTTTCAGTGTCTGTCATATTCCCAGAGTCACATGAACGGTTTTTAATTGTGTTTGTATCTCTAACGTTTAAGGATTCAGTGTCTGCAGCCTTTGTAGGTGTTTCACAATGTTTGTAAATAGTGAATGAAATGCATAGAAAGATTGGAAAACTTTCCCCTCAGGCTTTGATGCAGATGGCCAGAACATACTGATAAATTTAAGGACCCGACTCTTAAAGGTCACCGTAATGAGGTTGCAAGTTTCACGCTGCTGTTGGTGGATAACAGGTTGATAGTTTCTTAACAAGCTTTCTGGTTAGCTGACACATTTTCTTGCTTTCATAACAAACACTCACTAAACCACTAATGCTTTCATTACGGGGTCGGACCAGCGTGAAGAAATGTGGACTCTGACAGATTGGCAAAGTTCTCGCAGACAAGCAAATCGATTGCTGCGAGCTGAAAAGTGTCTGTTTAGAGTCAAATCAGACTCCCTCAGAGGGAAAAGGAATCTGTAAGAGAGCTTAAAAACAAGGTCAGAAAATTTCATTTGGGGCCAACAAACAAGGATCTGGTTCAACTGTGCGAACCAGCTTCATGTAGAAGAGTGTGCACGAGTTTGGGTCTGTGTGAACTGTCATAGATTCCTCTGTGGGTACATCTGAGTGTATGTGTGTGCTGAGGTGTGAATGTGGGGAAAAGTTGCTGAATAGGTGTTATCAAGGATGCAATACTAAACGTGGCAGAGAGCCATAAATAATGCAATGACCTGTCTTATATCTGTGCTCGACTGCTTAGCACCATTTACTGCTGCTTATCGTGTGTGTGTGTGTGTGTGTGTGTGTGGTCTGTATTCAGAATGGGGATGTTCAGTGGTTGCATTTGTTGTGAATGTGTGGTGCAAATACAGCCTCTCCCTGAAGATCACACATGCCGATGTGGATGAGAGAAAAGCTTTACTGTGTGAAAACGAGGGTCAAGAGGAGGAAAGTGTTTGGATAAGGCAAGGACACACTGCGCCACAGAATACGGCGATGTTTTGATATGGCGCCTTGTGAAAGTACCCGCTCAGCGCTGTAGTGTCGGCCAGAGCCTAGTTTGATGCTACGCTGCAGGATTAGACCAAATGATAAAAAACAAAGTCAGACAGGACTTAATGCTGAATCAGGTTTCCACGGTACTACAGCCACTGTAGCCTCTTTTCCACTAGCTAGCTTTTTCCCTAGTTTTCCATTAGGTGGTAGCACTCCTTCACAGGAATCAAACTCGGCAACGACGCACATGGCCACACCCAAACCTGGAGTCTGACAGAAAGCTGCAGGCCGAGTAGCGGGTGCACCATCGCCTCAGTGTCCTCCAAACTTGTGCTGTGTTTGTGTCGCATACAAATGACATCACTGGACTTTCAATAAGTGCCCCTCAGCTGTAATGGAAACCAACCATTACAGTTGAATCAAATCTAGTGGAAAATAGGCTTAAACCTATGAAGAGAACCTCTGCTGTTATAAACTCTATTCTCTGTGTTAGTGTAATAAAAGAAAAATGAGTAAAGCAAGCATTGAGGCACAACCACAGAAAGAACGCTGGTTATATGGACCAAATTAAGCTGCTGCTTTCCATCGTTTACTTGTAATCGCCAGTTACAAAGTAATTATTCACCAAGCCTTCAAAGAGGCAGCTCCCTAAAACAGCAGAATAAAACCAAAATAATCCCCATCTCCTGTCGCCGGCCGCTGCTGCATTCAGCCCCACTTCACCAGGATGGACCGTCACCTTTGCAGCTGCTCGCAGCAGGCTGCTCTGTGACAGTTAAAGGATGATTCTGTCTTTAACCTATTTGGTAATTCTTGACATGAAGTCAGGCATTTCCCCCACTCAGCATCTTCTCTGTTCTGACACACATTGCACTTTTTTCACAGCGTGCACGTCTGGGTGGGGAATACAAATTAGGATTATAACAGGTTTGCTTTTGGAAGCTGTATTTATGCACCTCCCTGTTTTACAGACAAACCCGGAGCCGTGTCCCTCCCTCTGCACGCTGGCCTGTCACTGCAGGGGCCTGACGTTTCACCAGCTGTATATTTACATGTTTCGTGTGCAATATGAAATTCATCATGAATGACACTTCATTCTAGAGGATCTGATGTCATCCGTGCCCTCATCGCCTCAATTTGTGTCACTCTCTGCTCTGTTTGGATGCAGTGTTTGTTGAATGACTTTGTGTATGTGTGCACGTCCGGAGATTAATAGACCCTTAAAGTAAAGCAGACACTATACTTCATGCACACACGGCGCCTGCCTAAATATCACACCGGCCTTATTCATCAGACACTTGGAGGTGCTGTCTTTATCGGCTGTATGCCAGAGGTGAAACAGGGAGAGGAGAGGTAGTGAGACTCAGCCAGAATACATATATATATAAATATTTAGCATTTAGCTTTAGCAGCTAACAGCTGATACCAGAGCTAGCCTGTATCAGCTGACAGCTCAGCTGATACCTTTATGCAGATCCTATTGGAAAACCTCATATAGAGAATATTATGCTACAAGTGCTGCTACCTCTGCAAGCCACTTTGCAACCCACCTCCACTCCAGTTTCTCCTTTTCATGCCATTTTTGACTCAGTCAGTGTCTTATGTCTTTTAGATGCCTGCTCTGTACCAAGGGTTTAGGTGCCCCCCACCCCCACCTTAAGCTTCCCACATGTGGAAAAAAGAAAAACATGCTGCCAAATATAGATTTCAAATAGGAATAACCTTCTTTTAATCAAAGTGGTCCTAAAGGATACCATTAACATCACGGAGAGCAGCTCCTGAGGTAAATGCTGAAGTGTATAGTTGCACAGGTATTTGTTTAAAGCGTCCAGCCAACTTTAACCACAAATGATTCATGTGTAGCTTAGTCAATGTCTATGGAAAGAACAATTTGGTCAGCTATTAAAAACGAAAAACAAAAAAACCCTCTGGATGTGCCAGAGTCGATTTCCTTATCCTTTAGATAACATCCAAGCAGGAGTTCATTTATCAGTCAGATTTGAATCCGCAGTCATTGATTTTACACCCCTTGCATCACCTCTCCAAGAGCTTTCATTAGCTACATTTAGCAAAGCAGCGTGTGCTAAAAGTGGTGTTTGGCTGATGTCGTTGTGAGATTCCAGAGTGGTTAAACACTAATCCAGGTGGTGCTGAGATGAAATCCATCTGGCTGGGTTACATCGCCCATGTAACCCTATTCCTGTACCACTGTATGTCAGGAAGACATAAACAGGACTCGTTGGTTCACAGCGCGAGAGACCAAAGAGAGGCAGCCAGAAACGCTCAGATACGGAGCGGTTATCACTAATTGTTTGCAGACAGAGTGAGGTAGACACCAGATACAGATGCCAAAGTGTCACTCACGGTGTGCGCTGAGCGCTGAAGTCTTACCGGCTCTTTAATCCTCCCTTACTGACTCTTAAACGTCTGATATGCAGTCAGCCATGTGAGCGTGGCGACAAAGTGATATTTTCGACGTGCGTTTTTGTTTGACCTTTTCTTTTAATTAGTTTTGAAGATGGTGCCCGATAAAGTGTTTATGCATGCATGTATTAATGTTTGCATATGTTGACTCCACTCAGAGTAAGTTTACAGTAGCCACACTATTAATAGCTATGGCTTTAAAACATGTTGCATTCTGCCGAGCAGTTTGACTTGGCTATGTCATCCCTCTCAGCACAGTGGCGATAAATAAAACGTCACGGCACAGCGGGTGAGATAGTAGCACAGACAGCTCACCTAACCTCCTCATGCTGCTCTTCCTCTGTTTTTTTCTTTTGAAGCGAGTTTCTTGATGCATATTTAGTCACGGCTGAAAGAGCAATAAGCTACTGACTATCAAGAGCTTGATTGTGAGTTTGTTTTTCCTTCTTTTCGAAAACAGGAAATTATTTTTAGGGGCTGCTCACCGGCCAAATATTTCCCATCAAGCAGCCGGCGCTCACAGATGCTGTTTTCACTAGAATAACCTGGCCTATTGTAGCCATCTTTTCTTCCTCCAAAATATTTGCAGAAAATCCATCTGCTTTGTTGGAGATGCTCTGATTGATCACATTTTTGGGGGCTGAAATTCTTCCCTGGATATTGTAAGTCTTTTGAAATAATAGTCTCTTTTACTATTAATTTTCTGTGCTATAATTCATTCTTCTGCTAGTGCAGAAGAACAAATTACTCATGTTATATACTTTAATCCTAACCTGCATCACTTGGGTGGATGTTATTGTGGAGCAGACTAAAAAAAGTGGTGCTCGACTGTTCTCTGTCTGTCGCTGGCTCAGACTGCGCCATTATATCGGACTCAACAAAGCTCGCATTCAGCACATACTCGCCACGATGGTTTAACTTGTGTTTTGCAGATCTTAAACAATGAAGAAGCTCGGCATATTTAGCTGTGCAGTCCATCAAACAGGAGAGCCAGCATTGTGCACAATAAGTGCCAAAGATTTCATACAGTGGAGTTGTGTGTGTTGTGCCGCTGGGTGTCACAGATATGTATGAGTTACCCATCTATGTCAGGGTACATCTGCGGCAGTGAACGAGGAGTATTGTTTATGATGTGACACAGACGTATGAGTGCTGACAAGTGGATCCGCTCTGTGACAGTAACTGCTGCATCTGGTGTGTGTGTGTGTGTGTGTGTGTGTGTGTGTGTGTGTGTGTGTGTGTGTCTGTGTGCGTGCATGGGAGTCCTTCCAGGCCAGAATGAAGTCTTTGTGCTTCACGATGCTGTGTTGACCTTTAACACCACACACACAGAGACACACTCATATCCTGTCTCTGCACACACTGCTCTTATCTGCATTTTATCTGTTTTGCTTCATTTATTGTGAGAATTCATGCACGATGAACAAATATGCTCTGAAATAACTGGAAGTTCACACGTCCTCCTGGTCAGTATCGATAAGCAGACAGAACTGTAGCCCCGCCTGCTGCTGTGAAGGTTATTACAGATAAAAATTAATATGGAAGTTTATCTCTCTTCATTGTTTTATTATTTGTCTTTCAGTCATAATTTATGTTTTCACCTTTAGTCTTCTGGGTCACTTAGCCTCTGCCCTCTTGTTCCTGAATTTCCCTGAAAACGTGAATCAGTGAACTTAATCTAACCTGTGAACTCGTGTATTGACCTGTGTTAAAGTTTCAAACACGCAGGATGATTTTGGTGATGGTTACTTACTGATGGAACAAAGCCTATAAGTAACCATATTATCCACTTGAGTTTTCCAGACTTGTGTAAAACATGATTTCTCCTTATCTCTCTCTGTTTCCATCCAGCATCTGAACCATGCGGCGGCTATTTAGATGCAAGCGATGCGGGCTACATCACCACCCCCGGCTACCCTCTGGAGTATCCACCTCACCAGAACTGCCGCTGGGTCATCACGGCCCCTGAGCAGTCGCAGCGCATCGTCCTGAACTTTAACCCGCACTTTGAAATAGAGAAACTGGACTGCAGGTAAGCGAAAAATGCACAAAGGACTTGATATAGCTTGCCAAAAAAAGGAGTAAAAACTAGCAGATTAAGAGATTTAAAGCTGCTCGCTAAGTCGCAGCTAAGGAAAGACGAGAAGTTTTGCAGACGGCTTTTTCTGTGAGCCAGCCTTTCTCTGTGTGAGAGTTGCAGAGTGTTTTCGGTGAACTTCAGCCCACTCTCCTCCTGTTTCTCTGGCTTTAGCTATCCCATAATAATCACTCTGGGACCTCCCTCGGTCCCCTGTCTCTAATTATCAGGGTCTAATTACAACACATTTACTGTTCCAGCATGGTTTTCACACTTTGGAAGAATTAACACAGATTAGAGGATTTGGTGTCCATCATTGTTTTTTGGCTGTTTGGCTTCGGTTGCACACCGAGGCTCACAGAACGGGGACATTTTGACAGTCTGAAATAAAAATACAGCAAGCAGTGATAAAGGCAGGCTGAATAACAGGCTTCCACCAGCTACCTCCACTGTGACTGCAAACAGCTGAGTACAGAGGGAATGATATGCCAAAGTCATATAGAAAGTTCTCACTTCAGGTTATGAATGTATTAACTGTCGAACGCTTTGACTTGTCTTAAAAGAAACTACTTACTGTCACATCATGAGTGAGTGCATCCTGCAAACAGCAGAGGAGACCCTTTGGGGCATTACCGCCACTGTGAGCGCGCACACACGAGCACGCTCGCGCACGCTTTTCAGCCTACGCCTCTGTTCCCGTGCATTCCCATCCAGTTATTAACATTTCAGCCGTATCAATTATAGATAGGTGAATTTCCCCACTCAGATGTACCAAAATCATTCAGACATTCCTTTGTTGGAATTGAAGCATCAATATTTCAACCGGCTGCCTGTTTGTTGAGAGGCTGAAAGGTTGAAAAGCCCGCTGTGCTTTGCTCAGTTTTGCTTTTCTTTCGCGCTGTGCTGTGGAAATGAAAAGCATACTTCTCTCTCTTGTCTCCCTGCCCCCAACATTTTTTTTCACTTTTACTCTGCATTCACTTTGATACATTAGATGCTCTTTCTCTCTCAGTTTTGTCTCTCTGACATATCTATCCTCCCTTCTTTGCTACATCTGCACTTCCTTTCCCCCTTCCTCTCTGAATTTCTTGCATCCATTTAAACCCCGGCCGTTTCCCAGGAGGAGGAAATCTACAAGAAACACCAGCAGCTGATTTATTTATTGTGGTGCATGCATACTGAATGTGTACATATGTGTTTGTACACTGCCTTTAAATAACTCCAGTTTGTTCCCAGTGATGACAAGCTCCTTTTTTGCAAAGTCACCGTGCAGATTATGCCATTAAGAGGGAGATATTCACACTGTTGGTGGTAACATCTCAAGCTTACAAGTGCCCTACAACTCAGGGCTATTTAAGTCTACAGGCACCGAGTGCGTGCATGTGTGTGTGTGTTTGTGTAACGGTAGGCTGAAGTTTAGCTGTTAGGTTCAGAGGGCAAAGAGGCCGAGGAGAAGAGGCTGCCAGTGTGCGTCTGTGTTTGTGGGGTAGTGTACACACAAACACCAGCACAGCCTCCTGATGTCTCTTTCATTTAACACTGTTTGGTCATAAGGACGTTATAAATGTGTTTCTTTTCTTGGGAATGCAGATTTTCAGCTCTGAGCAAGTGAAAACTGCCATTAATCTTTAGTTTGTGGGGACAAAAAAACACACATTCACATTATTGGGACAAAGGAGTCATCTGTGTTAACAGACAACGAGTACATTATGAACAAGCATATGCTTCCTCCCAGTCTCTTTTTATCATTAAAACAACCCCCTCACCATACAGTAGCATCTGTCTCTCCACCAACACTGAGCTGCGACAACAGCACGGTTATGAATCTGCATGCCCGGCCAGGCAGGACTTGTTTTATTATGTCACTATGATGAAGCAATCTCATCTATTATGGGCCTGATTGCAATTTAAGATGGGAATCTGTAATATATAATGCATCACATTTTGTCAAGCACTCCGGTGGCTCTGCAGAGAAAATCGATGGAGTGGAAGCCAGAACAAAGAGAGATGTTTTCATTAAGATTCATGTACAACAGTAATTTAAGTGCAGGGAAACAGCTGAGGGGACTCAGGGAGATGAAAAGGAACAACAGGAACATCGGGAACTCTGTGAATCAACATGCCTTCCCTTTTTGCATCACGCGACCATCACCGTGGTAACATGTATGTCCATGTAAGTCTGCTGTATTTGTAATACCTGTGTGTATTTTTGGCTAAGTCAGTCTGAACTCGATAATCTGATTGAAACTGTAGCTATTTGTGTCTCTTTATGTAGCTTGTATAGATGATGAAAGATATTTCATATTCAATTATTTAAGAAACTCATTCTCACTCGTTCTCATTCCCAGTTTGTTACATTTACTCATTTATAACAATTTGAGACTTTATTGTCAAGTCTATACATACAGGAGACTAAATACTGTTTCTCTCTTACCTTAGCATAAAAAGCAATTAAGAATATTTGAAAAAGATAAAAGGGTACTCGAGGGAACATATAAGACACTTTTAGACGTTTGTGGTATGTTTAACCAAAATCACAGCTTTTTACCGAACTGTAGTCTCCCAGGTGACAAACCCACGATTTGCTCCGTCACCAGCACTGATGACGGATGCCCTCAGAGGCATTTCAAACGATTGCTGTCTTCATCTGCGTTGCCATCGACCTCTCATACAGCAACAGCACTTGCTGCCCTGAGATGAAAATGTTCTGCTTTATTTCACCTGAGAGGCACGCATGCTTGGTGTCGCTGTTATTCAGCACACCCAACAGTGCAGTATGAAGCACTCAGGAAATCAAATAGGTTTATAATTGCTCAAAACTGAAATGCCAGCTGTCCCAGAGGGCGATGGGAAACAATGCTGCTTGGATATGTGTCTCTCCTGGAAGACATTCTGAGCGTTGTGCTTGGTTGGACACAAAAATAGTTTTGTAATGAATGGAAAATATCTAGGAGGGAGTTCAAACCCAGCCTCAGAATATGGCATGAAGATGAGCGTGACCATCAGAAATCACCAGACTAGGTTTTTTCCTTCAGCCGAATGTTAGAAAATTTAGAGGGAAGAAGTTTTTTAAAGCCTAACAGATTTATGAAAAACTATTGAGCACCAGGCAAACGATGGTAAAGAAGTCTCAATACAGCAACAAGTCCAGCTCTCTCACAGTTTTTTGGCTCTAGTTCTTCAACCTGATTGTAACCTAAATATATTCTGTGTGAGTGTTCACAGTATTTGTGAAATCCAGCTAAAGCGCTTCTCTGGATTGATGTGGAAACTTCTGGGATCATCAGGTAGAGTTTCAAAAAGATGCTTCCTGAAGTTTACCGTATGAGACAACAGCTGGTTCACTGCTTCAGAGCTTCCTGTAAGCTCACTGCACTGCTCTGTCTCTGAAAGCAAGATCTCTATTTTGGAATGAACACACACACACACACACACACACACACACACACACACACACACACACACACACACACACACACACACACACTGAAAAGTGCAGCGTCAGGGTCCATTGGGGGCAAACTCAAATCATCCTGACAGCTCCCTCCTCTCCTCTTCCCGTCTGGCCCTTTTCCCGTTCCCTTCACACTATTCATCTCACCCTCCTTGCCCCTCCCACCCTCACACTGCCGTCCAGTAGACCCCATCTATCATCTTTTATCTGCTTTTGCAACTTTGTCATTCCCACCTTCATTTACCTGTCCTCTTCTCTCCTTTTGGGTTCATCTTCTCCAGTCTCCTCTCTCTGTTTCCAGCTAATTTCTCCTCTTTTTGTCCCTCCTAAACCAAATCATTATTGAGCATTGTATATCAGAAAACATAAACAACAAACCACCTGCCAAACGTCTCTCTACCCTTCTAATTCTTTTCCACTTCCTCTCCTTTCCCTCTTTCCACCTTTAAATGCATCTGCTCTCTCTTATTCATGATTCGTGCCTATACATCACTTAAATTCCTTTTCTAAGTCAGCCTCCTCTTATTCAGCGGGACCACACCCCGTTAAGATGCTATCTGCTAATATTGAAATGACATGCAGCATGAGGCTTCCATAAACCTGCATAAGGAGCAGAAGCAGACGCTGTGAGTGTATTCTGGCTCTAAAATAAACCCTTATAGCGTGTAAAAGGCAGACAGTCACATCACCGTTTTCACGGCTCCATGGCTTAAACAATAAGCACGAAGTAAAGCAGTGAGTTAAAAAGTGATTTATATGACAGAGAAGCACCAGCCGACGTTAATGCTTTCACTAATGATTTAGACCTTGTCTTTGTACTCTGACTCAATCAATCATTTCACTTCACGCTAGCTTTTTCTCTTCTCTTCTCTTCTCTTCTCTTCTCTTCTCTTCTCTTCAATCTGAGGTGTATCAAATACAAACATTGCTAAATCAGTAGTATTGTGATACTCTTATTTTGTCGCACACACACCTGCCTGGTGAGCAAAAGTCCCAGCGACGCGACCAAGAGAAGAAGTAAAGGGAGAGTGATGTGATGTGACACTAGCTTGAGGGCAGGATGGCAGAAAGAGAAAGGTGGGAAGAGAGATGAAAAGCCTATATGACAGAGGGAGGAAGAACATATGGAGTGACAGTGGCTGTTCAATTACCAGCTGTGGGCATTTAGCAGCTGCCTGCATGTTTGAATTAACATCACAGTGACTACAAGCAGGAGAGTCGACGTCCAGACAAGTATCCCGACACAGACGAGCTGACGGTTCTTCTCCGAGCCTGAATCTGTGCCACGACACATAGTTTGAGTTTATTTACCTGCTTTTGAGATGGGAAAACTCCTGCCCAGGAAAACCTTCAGGCGGATGCCTTCCTCCCCTGCAGGCTGGATCACGGCCGTGCTGCCAATTTATTTGTAGAGAGAGGGGTCTCGTTGTTGTTGCTGCATAGTAGTTTGTTCATCCCTCGTCTGCCACTGAGCTACACAGGCGACCAAATAACAGCAGCTTCTATATGCTGAAGTAATAAAGATAATCTGCAGTTACTTACAGCTCCTGTATAGGGCCCTATTTGTGCTAAAATGACGTTCACGTGCTGACTTTATGCAGGGCAGCACATCTGGATGGTGAGCAACGCAGCCAGGTGACGAGACCTACACAAATGTTTTGTCATGAGCTCAGTCCACGTGTGCAGCATTAAGCCTCACAGTCACAAACTAATGAGACTTCCTCTGTTTAGTTTTGTCTCTTCAAATGTTTCCATGTGATCTTTTCTCGATTCTCAAATCTCAGATTCTAAAAAAGTAAGAAATGAGAAACAACAATGATTTAAAGTGTCAAAGTGTTGTTCTCAGGTTATTCTTCTCGAAACTAGAGAAAATGCCTCGAGTACATAACCAGTGCAGAACTAATAAGCAGACACTTCAACCCCAGTGGAAGGTGAGATTAAGTTATCCTCCACTGCTTGAGTGACCTGATGTTACAGAAAAAGAAATTAGAAGATTTGTTAAGCTCTGAGGTAGTGATTTTAGGAAACACACATGAACACACGCACACACACATGCCTCAGGTAGGGTAGGTAATAATGATAATATCAGTGCTCTGATTTACAGACACTCCCCGATGCCCTGAAGGTGTCCCTACTATCTAGTCTGTTAGTGTAATAATATTGTGTGTGTGTGTGTGTGTGTGTGTGTGTGTGTGTGTGTGTGTGTGTGTGTGTGTGTGTGTGTGTGTGTGTGTGCAGTAGTGAAGGACTGAGCCTGATCAATGTGTGTTAAAGCCATAATGAGGAATCGATTGGTTGTCGTGGAGACTACTGGTGGACACATACACATCCACACTTATATACACACACAAACACACACTGTCCAGCTGTCTGCAGTAACAGTCCTATTACATGATATCAGTGAAGTCAGTCATCCTCCTTACTCTCTATTAACGGGTTTGGTGACAAACTTACTGCTGCTTTACGTTTACACAGGTATGCACACAGGTATGCACACAGGTATACACACAGGTATGCACACAGGTATACACACAGGTATACACACAGCAGGCAGCCACAACAATCAGCTGTGAATATTTTGAATAAGGAATAAGTGGGAGCGCTACATGATCTTTTCCTTCGTTCTGTGAATGCTTTACAAATAATTCGTTTTGACATTCAGCCTCAGACTGTATAAAAAAGATGGGCGGAGCAGCTGCAGCACCACCTTTTGGTTTTTGCATTCACATTTTGAAGCCTTGACTTTGGGTGTGTAGCTGTTAGAATACCTTACAGTGGTGAAAACCACAAGCGCACACACACACAGCTACTGAGTGCAGACCTGTGTGAACAAACAGGGTTTGAGTTTGTTTTTGAATGTTGGCACAGATGTAACTGATCTCAGGTCAGCGGGCAGCTGGTTCCAACGAACCGGACCTTCCTCGGCACACTGGGATCTGATTCTGGGCCAGTTCACTGTCCTTCAATCTCATCTTTTTATTCAGGAGTAAACATATTTATTGGAAATGGTGGAGCATTAACTTATTAGCATGCTTGGTTAAAAAGGTACATCCATAGACTGTATGAGTGCATTACACAGACTCTAACAGCTGCTAATAAGTGCTGAGTATCATGAAAATGAAAGCGTGGCACAGGTTTTATTGAAAGTCCGTTAGTACAATGAAACACACAACAAACTGCATTATTTAAGATTTGTGTTGAAAATGCTTTAAAAAGATAATAAACCACAAACCTGGCTGGAAGGTGCAGGTCAGTGAGAGTAAAGCATAGCAGACAGCTACTGTGTCAGCATCCAGCAGCCAGCCAAAGCAGCCATGCTCTTAACTTTACACAATAAAGTTTATGATAAAAGTACAGCCCATGGAGAGCTATTATGAAGGGGTAAAGTGGCTATAGAGAGCAAAACACTCTGAGTGTACCAGGCTGTGGACATGCGCTGTTGCAAGAAGCACTTGTGATTCCCAGAGGCTTGCTAAAACCACCAAACCTATAATTATTTTTTGTCTTGACAGTGAGTCGATAGTTTTATTCACTTCCTTTTGAACCACTTTAAAATATCACCGATATGTTTAGCTAAGCTTAGAGTCCGTTGCATTATTCACATGACTAAAGCTGCAAAGTGTGTCTGCATGCATGCGCGTGTGAATTGCTTGAATATGAGGTTAATGTCATTTCCTTTAAAAACTTTCTCAGAAGTCTATCAAGCTAACATATCATCCCCCCAAAAACATTTAATAGATTAAATTTGCACCAATGCTTTAACAGGCGTTCGTCCTTTCTGTTTCCTCTCCGTGAAAATCCTGTCACACTTAAACGCCCACCTGGCCCGGCTTCAGCTCTCTTTGTTGTCACCGGCCGTGTGTGCTGTGCAGACGCTCCGTCTGCTGCTAAGGGCACCCCTGATGTTTGAAAGAAACGTGCAGGTGTAAGAAGACAACTCCCAACCCAAAAAGAGGGAATGTGTGGAAGGCAATTAAAGAGAAGCAGGGGTGGAAGTTCATCTGTATCCAAATCTTTTGCTTGCTTCCCGGCAGGCAGGCTTCGGAAAAGCCTTGGCTTCTCTCGCTTCTGAAACATCCCCAAAACACAAACAAGCACAGGCACACAAATCTCTCAGAATGTCAAATGTTAGAGGTGGTTTAAGGCCTTCTTTCACAGCTCAATTTGTGCTCACAATCCTTACTTGTCCTGGTTTCCAGTGTTCCCTCCCATGTTATGCAAACAGCTCGTTAACAAATACATTTTAGGGAGACGTGTGGGAGAAGCACATTTGGGGTGCTTGTTATTCCCCGTGATAAGTCTCAGTACATCACTGATTGGCCTGCAGTGAAATGTATTGGGGTGATGGGGTAAGATTAAACAGTTTGTTAGAAGCTGTGAACCTCCTACACACAGACAGATTGGGAACCCTTCTATAGATCAGCGTGCATGGCCACAGGCTCTGTGTGTGTGTACATGTGTTTACATGTGCATGGAAGCAGGTCTCATGCGAGCGTGTAGTAGTCGTGTAAGTCTTTGCTTTCTACTAAAAGCACAGAGCTGGAGGGAGGACGGCTGGCACGAAGCACACCTGTCTCTGTCTGTCTTAGGTGTGGAGCTGGCAGATTGAATGCAGTGTCATGTTCCCTCCCAGACTACATCCACGCTGCACCGGCTAAATCTCAAATCTTCTCCTCTTCGTTTTGACCCTGCTTCTACACCTGAAAACTGAGCTTTTTCCAAAATGCTTTCCAAAAGTGGATAATGCCGGCTCGAGGACAGCTGGGCCTCGGAAAAATTATCATTTTGGTTTTTTTGTTTTGTTTTTTTGCCACCTGCCTATGTATCTCGCTCGTAATCTCATGTTTTTTCCCCTATAAGTACAATTAATGAAGCAGAGTTAAACATTAAAACATGTAAAAGCTCTCCTAATCCTTCACCACCTCTGCTTCTTCTCTCTTACCCACACACTGGCTCTTAGCCACTGGTTATGTGCCTGACAACACATTAAAACAAGCCACGCAGAGGAAGAGAGGAAAGAATGACAGTAGAAAGAAAAGAATAGAAGTCATTAGAAAAAGCGCAGGCCAGAACAAAGAGAGAAAAGGAGATCTTGTGCTGGTATGAGTAACTGTTAGACAAAGTTGTCAATGCTAGAGAGGGGAGGAGGAAACTGTCACCACAATGAGGCGTTCTCTTGGGGAATTATGACAGGAACTCTGACACGTACACATGCGCGCGCATCCACACACACAGATGCGCGCACACATGCTCGCAGTGCGCTGACAGCTCGCGTCATAACTGTGTTAGTTCCTCACAAAACATGATGGGAGAGTGGGAGGTGTGTGACCCTCATTATGTTGGGAGGTGGCTCACCTGTCAGACTGCACGCTCACACAAAGCTGTCTGCTTCTTCCTCTTCATCGCTATTGTTCGTGGGGTTTATTGTACAAGGCAAATGTTATAGGGCATGAACATGTTTGAAAATGCTCACTGAGAGTATAACATGCTCAAAATGTTACTCTGTAAAAAATGTACCACCTATTTATTATGGCAGGATGTGTCAAGTAATGAGAAGGAGCACAAACTAGAAGGCGCTGACTAGAGTTAAAGGCATAAACTGTACTTAAAAGATGGACACAGCCACCTTGACTTCACCTGTAGGCTAGCAAACCCCCGTTTTGAAGCTTTTAGTATTTATTTTAGTATTTTTTTTTTATTTGGAACCAGAAGTAATCATATTTGGATGAGGGAAGTGCTTATTTATCAGGTTCATTTATCACATTTATACATTGTATGAGTGCTAGCCCTAATTAACATTGTAGTTGTTAATTAGGGCTAAGTAACATAGTATTAAATTACTGGAATTACAGTTTAAAGGCTCCAGCACAGCTGTGAGCCTGCATTAGATGAGTGGAAGAAAATGGATGGATGGGATTGCAGAGACTGTTTGGACATGCTGTGAGTACACTTAACCTCAGACCTAGTCATGTTTTTGTATCAGTCTGTAGGCCTTTCTCCTCTAAAGTGGAGTATTTTAACATGGGAGTGCATGGAGCCAACCCCGAGTGGCCATTTGGCGAACTGCAGTTTTTGTCACGTTGTCACACATTTTTCGACCACAGAGGTCGTGTCTCTCTTAAATCCTGGCACCTCATTACGAGGTTTAGAGTCTGGGCTGAATAGTCTTCGTAGAGTTATCACTATCCTTCTAAATGACAAAAAACATCTATCTGTGAATGTGTTTTGGCCTCTTTGTCCACAAACAGTAGCATTCATGGCCAGCATTGGAGTTTTTCTTAAAAAAACACATGTGTGCGGATCCTGCAGAGAGCTGAAGAAAGTTTGTAACAAAGTAACAACATGAGTGTAACTTTAATGCGATTATTGAATTTAGTACAGTAATGGGTTAGATTAACACATTACGCCCAACACTGTGCATTACTAATGCATGCTGACAAATACTGAAAAGATCAACTGGCCTTATATATGTTTTTAACTTTAATATGTCTGTACTGCATGTTTAATATGCAGTGGTACATGATCCATTAATCCACTGGCTCACTGGGAGGTTTTCTGTTTCCACTTTAAAGTATTTTTGAAATGTATAAACCTTTTAAACTCCAGGGTAAACGGAAGCGTGTCCATTTGATTACTTTAGAAAAATGTTGAAAGCTCAGTGTTGAAGCAATTCATGTGACTCATGTGGACAGAAGTAGGCGATGTGATGGACAAACATCTACAGGAAGAGGTCAGCCAGAGTTTTGTTTTGCTGTAAGAAAATACTGAATTAAAGGTATTTAGCTGCTGGAGGAAATTGTACTGAGGAAGCTATTTTAGAGCCAGGCAGGTGTGTCTCTGGTATTCAGACACAGAGGCAGCGCTCCTGCTGCCGCTCCGGAGATGGGCCGTAACATTTGTGCTCAGAAAACATGAAAGAAAGAAGAATAAAAATAGATGTGCAGTCAGTACCAACGTTTTACAGAGGAAAAAAACAATTGCTCGCACCCGTCTGCTGATCTGTAGCAAATAAATGTGTAATATTGAAAATAACCGTGAAATTCAGAGACACAGCTATTAAAATGTACTCGATATGGAAAAACAAGGAAACTTTCATTTAGTTGTTGATATTCTTGATCATTTGTAGTTAATTGTCTATCGCAGTGCTTTCTCTCTTATTTAAACATAATGATTTAACACAGCTGGAGGGAACAGCACAGACATGATCTAAATCCTTTTGAAAATGTGGATTTGTCTTTGAAAACAAGCCGAGCAACAAACACGATCCACTCACATTTCTGCGAGACGTAAACCAGAATCATTCGGTCCACATTAGTTAATTTGTACCATCAAAGGGCCTCGTGTCCATTTGCGGTTCAAACAGTTTGGCTTTTGTGTACGTTTGTGACTTTGACCCTTTAACCAGAAATCTTGTGATTTATGGGAAACAGATCGATCATTGTTTAAGTGCTGCGTTGTTTTGTGCTTTGTAAGCCATCAAACTTGTAAATATATTGTGTGAAACTGGGAATCTGTTTGTGGGGATTTCTAAACTGCATTGTGTGTGACATCATGCAGAATAAAAGAGTGCTCGCCATATTACTCACAGGTTCCTTTTGTTTGTAGTTATATTCTGCAAAACAGCATTCTGCAAACCACGAAGCTCAGCTGTTGGAGTATGTGATCAGTCGGTTACAGAATTTTAAAAAGGTTTCTTTTTCTATTTTGCTTCACACAGGTGGTTCTTTTCATCTCGCACCATATGTGAACTGCCAGCTTCTTCTCCTGTATTTATTTGAATCGCGATGACACCCATGCCGCCGCTGATAGTAACTGTGCTTTCAGAAGTCCCTCTAGCCCCTTATAGATGCAAACAATCTGCTCTTTGCTTCCTTTTTACAGCCAAATCCAATGTGATGCCTGCCAAATAAAAAAGAAAGGAGAAGAAACTAATAAGATCAGAGTAAAAGCAGCTTGTGGGGAATTTAACAGTTTTCTCTTCCTGTAATTGAACCATCATTTCCTTTCCTCCTCTAAACACCTCATCAGTCTACTAATGTAATGCTTTCAGATGTTCTCGAATATACTCGGATATTGAATGTGATTGGTGAATGTGTGTTTCTGCCTGCGACGGAGCTCTGAATCACCACTGGAAATTCTGTCCAGGTGTTTAGTGAGGTGTGTTTGTGTGTCGCAGGTATGACTATGTAGAGATCCACGACGGGAACTCAGAGTCAGCTGACCTACTGGGGAAGCACTGCAGCAACATCGCCCCCCCACCGATCATATCCTCAGGGCCTGCGCTCCACATCAAGTTTGTGTCAGACTACGCCCACCAGGGGGCGGGGTTCTCGCTCCGCTATGAAATCTTCAAAACTGGTAAGTTTTCACTTACGCTGCTCTTTTTTAAAAAAATATATATTAAAACATTTTTTAATATATATTAAAAAAAAGAATAAAAATCCTTTGATACTGAACAGTTTATATTTAGTGGTTGAATCATGAGCTGATGTGGTTAGCACATTTGGGCTTCTGTGTGGACTTTGCATGCTCTACCTAAGCCAGGCTGCTCCAGTTTCGTCCAACAGTCCAAAGACATGATGACACGGACTGGTACTGATGGAGTCCCTGCAAGTACACCCCATCCCACAATGCATCGGGGCAACGTGGGGTTCAGTATTTTAACCAGCAGAGTGGAGGAGACAGGGGGCCACTGACCTTCTGACTGGTGGATGACCCGCTCTACCACCTGAGCCACAGTCACTCAACATACTTTTTTCTGACTTGCGTTCCTAAATTGACAATAAGTGTGGATGCCTGCCTTTGTCATCCTCCAGCCTCTCCCCCTGTGTTGGCTGGGATAGGCTCCAGCCCAGGTGACACGGATTGCAGACTCAAACTTAATAACCTGTAATGACATTTATTAAATTAGAATTTAAACTGCCAGGAAAACCCCAGTACGACACTGTTGTACGGCTGACAAAGCCCTCTTCATCGGCACCCATAAAGTCTATCCAGCACTCCCAAAAAGGACATTATCACTGTAAATGACCCGCACACGCGGGCAGCCTTAACAGTGAGTGACCAGGATTTTATAAGAACTGCACCCATGAATAGGCTATTAGTAACTGTATTACAAGCTAGCAGAGGATTGAACATGCTTCATTAGGCGACCAAGACTCGTTTATCTCCCTGGTGTCAATGGAGACAGAGAGAAAACGACAAGAGACGCAGCCGAGGACCCTCGAGAGCTCTTTAGTCTGTCCAGGCAAGACATCTCTTCCCTTCATGGCACTTTGTGTGTGTGTAGAAGTGTGTGTATCCGACACGGCTCCCCTTCACGCTGCTACGGGTCAGCCAAAGCGAGACCAATTGAGATCAAGGGCATGCGAGACAGAGAGGCGCGTAGCGTCGGCCCCATGGCCATCTTGTCCCGTTCCCCCTGAAAGCATTCCACACATGCCTGCTTAATTGAGTCCTGAGCCCTGCTCCCCTGAGACACACAAACACACACACACACACACACAGAGGGCTGAGGTTACTAACACAACACGTGTGCTTGTTGGTGTTTCTCACTTGCTGGCACCACCGTTTTGGGATTTCTTGTCTTTCCCTCCGTGTGTGTGTGTGTGTACGGGTTCGTACTATCCTGGTGGGGACCAAAATCTGACTTTTACTATCCTGGTGGGGACTTTCTGCACCGTGGGGACCAAAATCCAGGTCCCCTCGGGGTTGAAAGCAATTTTCACACTCAAAATGCAGTTTTACTGTCAGGGTTACAATTAGGTTATGGTTAGGTTTAGGGTAAGGGTTAGGGTTAGGCATTCATTTTTAATGGTTAGGGTTAGGGTAAGGGGCTAGGGAAAGCATTATGTCAATGGGATGTCCCCACGAGGATAGCAAACCAGACATGTGTGTGTGTGTGTGTGTGTGTGTGTGTGTGTGTGTGTGTGTGTGTGTGTGTGAGACTGTTACACATGACAGAGTCCACCTGATGAACATGAGTGTCAGCGTTCACACTCAAGCACCCGAGGGAGAAATAGAGAGCGACAAAAAAAGAGAAAGGCAGATTTGTGAATCAGTTACTTTGTTGTGAAGTTATCATCAAGTCATTTCTCTTTTTCTTTGCGTGTAAACACTCGTTTGTCTCTCTTTTGATCTTAACTCCATAATTCCAACACATTACTGTAGTTTATTCAGTAAAATGTATGTAATGTGAAGCTTAATGAGCAAGAAAAGCATTCTTTGTTCATTGCATTTCTGAGTTTCTGCCATTTGTGGTTTGGAAATGCAGATGATGTGTGCAGTTTGGCTGACATTAAAACATTAAAAATGCCTTGTTTGGGTATTTTGCCATAACTACAGTCACACATTTATTGTGTTTAAATGGTCAAATATTACATTTTATTTGAGATATGAGAAATACTTTTAACTCATTCTTCTTATCAACTTTTAATATGTAACCATTTAAATCCAACTCCTATGAATATCCTCTGCAGGACTTTTCTTAGTTTGTGTGTGTGTGTGTGTGTGTGTGTGTGTGTGTGTGTGTGTGTGTGTGTGTGTGTGTGTGTGTGTGTGTGTGTGTGTGTGTGTCCAGCCTTTTCTGGCAGTAATGATGGAGCCATTTGGAAAATTCAAGCTGTTGTCATACGGCTAACAAGATCTTGTTATCCTGGAAGGTGCAACTGAGCGTCTGGTTGTGTGGATGACTAGATTTTGTGTGTGAGTGTATGCTAGACAATCTGTATACCCTCATGGAGAACCATCTAAATTTATATCTGTTTTTGGCACCTGCACATTCAGTTCTGTTCAATGAAAAAGAAAGATGAAAAAGCTTCTCTTCTCCTCTTTTCCTGCATTTTCACGACCTCCACTTACGGGTAAATATAGTCTCACTGCTAGGCACAAAAACATGTGGAACAAAACAAGACAGAAACTTCTTGAGAAGAGCTTTAAGTTTATGCATTGTCTTCTTGTTTAAAAAAAAAACATTCATCACAGCTCTTCTTCTTTTAAATTGTTCCAAAATTTGAATTTATGACTATTTTTTGCTTTGATGTAATTCATCTGTTCACTTCGTTGACCTTTCTCTCTCACTTTTTCGACATTTTATTTGATTTCTTCTGTCCTCTTTTGCCTCCAGTAGCAGTAAACATCGTTGCACCGAGACACTGTTTACTGGAGTGAGAGCCTCGCTGTTTCTTGGAAGAGGAAGGCTTGATTTCTCAGGAGCATAAAGTTCAAAATTAAATTAAACTGAATCTTTCCAATTCAAAAAAAATTCTTTGTGAATCTGAAGCTCACACTGAAGTCTTTGTTACAAGAAAGTTCAGTGATTCGCTCGGTTTCAGTGCCCTGTGTTGTTGGATTGTTAGCATTAATAATGGTTTTGCTTTTCCCCTTTTAATGCCTTAACTCGCTTGGCTGAACATTTAGAGGACGCCTTGGCTCCAAACCCTTCCTGTTACTGGGGTGTGTTATGGAGTGAGGAGTAGGTTTGCATGGAGAACACAGGCACATGTAATGCATTCACACATACATGTACACGAACATGGAAGGCTCACGCGTGCACGCCAGTAGCCGCCATTAAAGTCGAAGCACATAAACAGACATAAAATATAAACAACGGAAATGTCAAAACAAAACGACGTGCTACTGTTGTTATTGTTTACAGCCCTGTTACTATGGAGATTGTAGTAAAATTCCAGCCAATGGAAACTACAGCCGCTATTATGTGACGACCAATCAAATTTCACTGTCTAGGCAGTGTGCCCCCAGCTGTTATTGTGACCCAGAACTCACCAGACACACTCACACACACACACACACACACACACACACACACACACACACACACACACACACACACACACACACACACACACACACACACACACACACGAATTCAGTGATGCAGGCTGAATGGTTACTCACAAATGCAGGGCAGCTTGCGTGTCTGCATGGAGATGTTAATTCACACACACACACACACACACGCACACACACACACACACACACACTGCTTATCTTTTGCTCTAGTGGACATTTCACTAATTAATAGTGTAGACGCACCCTGGCCTGAACTTCAGCCGAGCCTAACCTTAAACCTTTAACACTAACCTCCACCCAAAACCAAACGCTCACACTAACACTGAATTAAAAACGCGACCTTGTGGGCAACAGTTTCTGACCTAAATGTGAAGTGAGTGAAACTGAGCAAAACAATTTCTGTGAGTAATACAAGCACACCCACACACACCTTCCCACACATGCACACACTCAGACACCTCTCTCTATACATGCACTAGGCGTGTAATGTGGAAGCTGTCGTGACGATCCTTCCGATTACCGCTGTTGTTTACTTTCTGCCTAATGGCTTTAGGCACTTCCTCTCTGCCTCTGTCCGGCTACCCATCGAGTCAGTTCATTAGACTGTTAAACCAATCACATCGCTCCCTCCTGCCGTCGCTGAATTTTATTGAAGAAAGTGGATCCAGATCTGACCTAGCAACAAGCAAAAGGTGCCCCGAGCTTAAAGGAGTGCAACAAAGAGCAGAATTTTCTTTAAAATATTCAATCAATTTACAGTTAATTAGGAATCTTTCACTTATCTGCAGGGTTTCAGCTCCAAAACAGATGCAAATATCAAATTTCAAATGTTTCACTCCGTTACACATCACTGAAGAATCACAGTGTTTTGAACTTTTAGTAAACTGGAGTGGGATGACTACATGGATGACAGTTAGTTTTCATGTCAGAGTGAGTTTATAAAGAGAAATCCTCAGTGATGCAGTGACAGAGGCTCAAATGTAATGTCAGAGTATCAGCACCACGAGCCTCCAACTTAAACAACGCTGTGGTGGAATCCAAACACATATGGAAAGCAAGGCTGCGGTTACGCTGGAGCTGTTAAACTGTGTGTGGTCGCCTTTCAGTGTGTATGTTACAGTAAATCTGCTCTGCATGTGGACGTGTGTGTGTTTGTTAGAGATTGATGAAAGGAGAGCCCGAGAGCCTGGTGAAGGCTTGGAAAAGAGCTTGAATAAAAGTAGAGCTTCACATAAACAAACGTGCAGATTTTTATGGGAATTATATTTTATGTTCACATTTTAGAGAAATAAAAGTGTTTACATGCACTCACAAGCATATCATTTTAAAACACACACTGAGAAAGCTGGTCCTATCTCTCAGTGCCTTGCGAGCCTTAAGCACCATCACCAAATCTACCCAGCAACACACACACCCTCATGCAGACACACACACAGGCACGCTAACCACAGTTCCCCAACCCTTACAAGTTAAACACGTGTTTCTTTCACACCTACCCGCTTCAAACAGATGGGAAGGAAGGTGAACACAAAAGGAAATCGGAGAAGGTGGAGGTAGAGAGCGAGACGGGACAGACTGGAGGAAGATGGGAGAAAGGAGGGCATAAGTGTTTTTGCAGAGTCTACTAACGTGAAGTAATGAGAGGGGAAAAAATCACTGCGGGCAGAAAACTGGTCAGGCGTTTACTCTACACATGCGCGGGCACTCGCACTAATAGTCACACGGGCTCACGCTATTCAGTGATGGACTCTGCAGGGGGGCCAGACGCAAAGAGAGACAGTGTTTGTCTCTGGGTGAGCGTGTTTGCTCGCATCTGAGGTCACCGCACGAGGGAAAAGGTCACAATAACAAGAAAAATAGACCAGGGAGGAAGAGGAAAAACTGGGATATATGCATGCAGGCCATCTTTATCAAACTAAAAATAGATGACGTTGTGGAAAATAAATGATGCCAGAAATAAAGGAGACATTCATGCAGATCGGTAAACAAAGCGGAATGTGAGAAAAGTCCACAGACGATGCTTTGGTTTATCAGAGCTGGCATAAATCAGTCACATGTCCCGGCAGATTTATGCATTTGCTGAGTGAAATTCCACAGACTGAAAAAAAGCAGAGAGGAGACAGAGACATGTGTTGTATTTTGTTCATTCGCAAATATAGAAAGCTACGATGAGCGATCGTTGCGACCATGTGGACGATGCTGTAAGAACAACTAAGCATCTGTGGTGTCTGAAGTGTTCGTGTGCGTGTCATCAGGGCCGAGTGTCGACTATGAACAGCAGAAACATTCGGTTAAAATGTCTACTCGTCTTTAGTCATTCAAATTTCCTTTACACGCTGACTTACGCTCACTATTAGCTGCAGTGATACATTACAGCGGGCCTGTTTATCCACAGTACTTTGATACATTTAGAAACATTTTTGCAGCTTAAATTCTTTGTAACACAAGTACAAAGTAAAATGTCACCTTTAATGTAATTTGATCAGATAAAATATACATTCAGTTCATACCAAACACATTTTCCTTAAAGATTAAGCATTTGAACACGTAAACCTTTGATTTTATATATTTATATATTTTGGATTTTACTCAAAAATGTTGCTTCATGTTTATTTAGGGTGATTTTTTTTTTTTGAGTGTACACCATCTGTTTAGTTATGCATGTAAGTCAGAATGAAACAGACTTAAAGCTCTAAAAACCCTTTGGGTTGCTGTTAAAAGCATAAAACACAAGCTGTTAGCACTAAAGAATTCAGCTGAAATGTGTCTATTGTACAGGTTGTTGCAAACACACGTAGTTTAGGTTCATTTTTACAATGCCACAGAGCACACAGTGTTTTAGTGTCTGCTAACGTCTCTTCATTAACTCATGTGAGACATGGGTTACCCTAAGAGGCTTAGACAGTGTTTGGTCTTATGGCTGGGTGGCCTGGAATAATGGTCCAGTTGGTGCAAGCACACTCACTTCAGTGTGTGTGTGTGCGTGCATTAATAGAGAGGGTAACACAGCCCTGTCACAGCATGTTTATGTGTGCGTGACTGTGTGCATGTATTATGATGTCTAAAGCTCCTCTTAACTGCTGGACCACCCATCCATGACACTGTCAGCAGACCGTCTGTCTCTCTCACTCCTCTTATTCTGTTTGTCTCGTACCATCTCCAGTGTTGCTAATTTTTCTTAAAGATTACAGCGGGTTTGAAACTCTCTGTGCTTTTTCCCAGGAATTGTCAGCAATAAAAAGTCTGGCTTAAGTGCACTTAAAACATGGGCCGATCCCATTCTTTCTGCATACTGAAACTTGGCATTCAGCGCAGAATATTAGTGCTTTTTTGTGGTCTTACACAACGTGGAGAAGTTGGGGATTTACCACCTTAGAAAGGCAATATTTAATATGCGTTGACTTTTTGTGTTTGTTTTTTTGAGCTGGAAAAACAAACAAAGAAATTAGCCGTCTGTTATCTTACAGCTTTGTCCTCTGTGAAACCCTCAGCCTGTGTCTGTCCATAAGACTGGCCTTTATGTGAACTCGAGCTACTTAAGCACACACATTGACACTCTGTAGCCCCAATCATAGACATATATTATGTGAAGTTGATGTTTTAGTATCTAAATAAAACTGAGATAGCAGAGCTGGGAGTTATGAAACAGAGAAACATGCATTGAGTTGAGTTTAAAGCGCTCGCCTCTAAAAACAGCACCTCTGGGTGTCTGCCCAGAGTAATATCATTAGTTTGAAGTATAACGAGCGTCGACAATCTTCTCTAAACAAATCTTGTTCCAAGATTTTTCCAGTTAATGATTTAAATCAACGTTTAACTGCAACTAACATGAATTTGTGATTAATGTACACGACGTTTTTTTTCTTTGTCTTCATCCCAGGTTCAGACTGTTCCCGCAACTTTACCAGTCCCTCGGGTCTCGTCGAGTCCCCGGGATTTCCCGACAAATACCCCCACAACCTCGAGTGCGCCTTCATCATCATTGTCCCACCCAGAATGGATGTCACCCTCACCTTCCTCACCTTTGACCTGGAGAACGATCCCCTGCCAGGTGGAGATGGAGACTGCAAGTACGACTGGCTGGAAGTTTGGGACGGGCTCCCGGGAGGTACGACATTTATGCTTTGGATCTCCTGTCGGATCGAGTGATCACTGCGTTATTGTCACGGCTGCTGTGATGATGCTGATGATCCTCTCGTTTCTCTCGTCTTCTTTTCCTGCTTTCCTTTTTCCTCACCACAATCAAGAAAGGAGTTATTACCATTATTTGCTCAAGAGCCCTATTTCAAATATCCACCCATTCCAAAAGGGAAGGGGAGAAAATCAATAGCACTGATCGATCGCCGGCTATTTTCTCTCCTCCTCCACAAACCTTCTCATGTGTATATGTGTGTGTGTGTAAAAGAAGGAGTAGCAGGATGAGTCAACTATTTGTGTAACACTCACACACACACAGACCCTTGGGCTTTAAATCACACTCATCTGTTTGTGTTGACATATACAAGTTGTGGTATTAGAGAAGAAGACAGTAGAGGAATCACTTAGATCTGCACAAACACACACAGATGTACAGTATGTGTGTATTTGTATATATTAGTGCACTTTCTCAAACCGTGTCCAGATGGATGAAAGGAGGGAGGTGAGGACATGAGGGGGTGGAGTGATGAGCAGATGCAGGAAAATCAGTGCAAGTCATGAAGGACACAAATAAACAAGTGTGAGGTTAAAAGATGAAGAAACATAAGATTATAATCTCGACCGTTGGACGAGTGCGATGTTCAGTAACACACAAACAAATAAATGATGACTAATAACTGCCGTTTGATTGACAGTGGGCCCTCTGATCGGTCGATACTGTGGGACCAGGGTGCCTCCCGAGATCCAGTCATCCACTGGGATCCTCTCTCTGTCCTTCCACACGGACATGGCCGTGGCTAAAGACGGCTTCTCGGCTCGCTATAACATGACGCACAAGGAAGTCAGCGAGAGTAAGCTGGAGTTTGTAGCGTGTTTTCTCTCAAAATAACGCAAAAGAAACACGAATATTGGTCAAAATCTGCTCCCCCTCTCCTCTTACAGCCTTCCACTGCAGTAACGCGTTTGGCATGGAGTCAGGAAAGATCACCGACGACCAGATCACGGCATCGTCGACCTTCGCCGACGAACGCTGGCTGCCGCGACAGGCCCGACTCAATTACAACGATAACGCGTGGACGCCCTCGGACGACAGCAACAAGGAGTACATACAGGTATGAGTGTGTCCATCCAGAACCCTCACACGGTTCAAAAAGCCGTTTTTTTTCACTGTTTTATTTCCAGACCAGGGCACAAATTCAAGACCTAATCCTTAAATGCAGAAGTTTACTCTGCCTAAACTAAAAACAGACTGCGCTCCCATCTTAACACCATATTTTTCCTCGTGTTGACATATCACACATAATAACTCTACCGCAGATATATTTGTCAGCGTATGTGGGAGAGCAAGTGAGAGAGAGAGCGAGTGGGAGGTGTGGCGCTATCAAGGTTTAGTAGCTCGATGCCTGGGTAAGGCATTGTTTCCTGTGTTCTAGCTCTGTGCCAACTTTGTGCCATCCCTGAGCTTGAGTTATGAGGCTGTCTGGGTGAGATGGGAAGGGAAGGCGAGGCCGACTCACCCCCTAAGACAGGGAAGCCTCAGGCGGGTCAGAGGGCTGCTTTTCAGCCAGACACCTTTTGTAAACAACAGATTACCTTTTTGGTTGTCACGTAGGGATAGCCTCACAAAGCCAGCACCAGCTTTAGCGTTGCGCTTTGCAAAGGGACAAATACCTTTAGGGGCGATTGGTTTTGCTACAGGTGTGTTTTGTAGAAGAGGCTTTAACCTTTAATGTAACTAAGTAGTAAACATGGGCTCTTTATTGGGGTTTCTTCCTGTTCTTTAAAAGGAGAAAGCATTTATAACTCACCAGTATGTTTAAAACGACTCTGTTTTTAAAGCCATTTAGTGGGCTCATTTACACGTTTCCACATATATATCCTTATATATTCATATTCATGCACACATGTTTAAAGGCGGGGGGATAAGGAAGCTTTCGGGACTTCTATCGATCAAAGAGCAGGCAGAACAGCGAGCCTCGACCCTGATATGGCTGTTTCAGCAGACGAGTGACTTTCAAGATTGATTAGCACTTAAACCTGTTTGACCTACGACCCCTAAAGCATTGCCTATCGAACGTTCTTTACAGGTTGCATTTGTCAACTAGTTAGGATCAGCTCAAGCATGGATTGACTAACCGCTGCATACCTTCTGTGTTTATTTTAGTCCTTTAAGGGACACAACTTCCTGTGGCAGACGTATGACATTTACACTTTCCTTTCCTTACTTATTTTATCTTTATCTTGGAACCTTTTTTGCAAGATGCTGCATGCCAGATTGCAAACCGCTGACCTTAACTTCTCCTACAGTTTTCTGACTCGCCTGGCTGCCAGCTGCAAGGCTCAGTTTATTCCCAGGTTTCCAAAAATTTACTACACAGTCAGAGTGCAATAAGACTGTGGCTTGTAGAGCCTAGCATCCATTTGTTTGTTAGCAGTGTCAGTAACTCTGATATTTATGCATTAAATGTTTTTAGAGGAAAAAATGTACGTATCTTTAGTGGTGAGCTGCAGTGATTAAACATTATTAAGCACACATTGTCTATCACAGACAAACGTCTCCTTCATGTTAGCTGGACCAGTGTCACAAACACAGTAGTCACAGACATGTGGATTAGAAGCAGCACTTCAGACCTCATAAAAACACAGGAAGAGATTGTAGCCAAGAGGCAGTGCACAATGCCTCTCACAGCTGAAACCTCACACCCTCAGGGCCACTCAAAAGTAGCTGACAGAAAACAATTTGTATAAAACACATTATTTCATGCCAGGAGGAATTCATTTCGATGTTTTTCATGTTTTTCCTCGGACGCTCAGACAGACGATGTGATCTCACAGGGAGAAACTCCCGGTTTGCGTTGGGTTTGTGTCTCTCTGGTCGGCGGTGCTGTGGTCGGGGCATCGTGTTCCACAGAGGCTCTCAGCTGTTCCTCTGCATTAACACCTAGCACAGAGCAATGCCTCTGCATGCATGCATGCATGCGTGTGTGTGTGTGTGTGTGTGTGTGTGTGTGTGTGTGTGTGTGTGTGTGTGTGTGTGTGTGTGTGTGTGCCTTGATGAGCAGCTGTCATAAATGCCAACGTGCCTCTCCTTCTTGTATCTTGCACCCTGTGGAGTCTTACAGCTTAGTGCTTGTGAGTGCAGGGCTGAGTTTTCAGATCAGACGTGCTTTAATAAATTTAGGATAGCTCCTCTATTCTATTCTATTCTATTCTATTCTATTCTATTCTATTCTGGCCTGGCTCACTGAGACGTGGAGCAGATTGATGATGCGAGTGCTGGTGGCTCTGTTATTCTAACAGCTCTGTGATTGATGAGGGACCTTCCTTCCTTCTTTGGGAAGTCTCACTTAGCCCCCAACCCCCCTGGATTTCATTCTTTCTTTTCTCCCTCTTCCTCCCATACTCACTCCTCACCCCGCCTTCTCCTCTCATCTGTTCCTCTCCTCGGTTTCGTATTATCGATTAGTTGTCTTGGTGGATCTCTGTCTGGCCCTACCGGTGCACGCCTGTGTGTGTGTTTGGTGGAAGTAATCTGAAACACCTGTCTCTCTGACAGATAACAAACGCAGCATTTTACCTCCCCTGGTGTTTTGTACTATACCTCAGTGGGACATACAGCACACACTTGCACAGCAAACACACACAACAAGTTCTGATTAATCTGCAGGTTTCAGCAGCTCCAGTCGAGGAGAGCAAATGTTGTAATCTACACTCGAACTTTTCTCATCTCCTCCTCTGTGTGTGTGTCTTTAAAAATGTGAAATACTCGGGTTAAAGAATCACAGGTGTGCTCTGATCCTGGCAGGTAACTCCACTAAAGCTTCAGTGATTTATATTAATACATTTTACTTCAGGTATTTTCAGACCGACAGTGTTTGTTATAAATATGCAGCCGTTCATTAGCAGTGTTCAGTGTCTTCCTAAACACCATCACTTATTGTTTTGTTAGACTCCATATTGAGAGAATTTATAACAACGTCTTGTTATTTTCCGTTGTTATTTAAATACCTTCATCGCTCTGCTGTGTTTACTCGTTTTGGGCACCATGGAGCAAATAAATTCGAGTCTACTTCAGGGACCTTGAAATCCCGGAGTTTGAAGCTTCGCATCCTACACGGTGCTTCCCATGTATAATGCAACGCAGCGAGCAGCATGCCAGCCACGTAGTGTAGCATCCACAATCAGGACGGGGAGGTGATTATAGCTATTGTATGGGAGGAAATTAAAATGAGCCCCGGGTCATTACTATCGATCTGCCAGGAGAGAGCCGCAGAGTGGAAAGAAACAGAGAGGAGTAGATGAGGAGGGGAGGAGAAGAGAGTGCCGAGCGGGGGAGATGGATGCAGATAACTCCAGGTGTATATTTGTGGGATTTTTTTTGTGTGTCTTCAACTGCTGTTGCACTTAAAAGGTCTTCAGACACTTTTTTGATCAACGATAGCTTTAGAATGAAATCTTACATCTTCAGTACATTTGAGTCTGAGGATTTCTGTGTTTTCTTTTACTTTGTCATCATTTTCTTATTAAGTAAAAGTTTAAAACCTTTCTCTCCCTAAACAGGTGGACCTCCATACTCTGAAGGTGCTTACCGGCATTGCCACACAGGGCGCCATTTCAAAGGAAACACAGAAGAATTACTTTGTTACCTCCTTCAAGCTAGAGGTCAGCACAAACGGAGAAGACTGGATGGTCTACAGACACGGCAAAAACCATAAGGTAGGTTCAAACACACGAGGCAGGAGCTGCTAACCGGCGTCGGGCTCCACTGGCATTCTGATGGGAGAGGTGGACGGAAATATGAGATGGATTATATGCAGCAAGAGTTGACCTCAAGCCCAAAATTTAACTGGTGTCTGCAATTACAGCCTTTCCACTGCCATTCAGTTGGCCTCATTTAAGGCTTTATGACTGAGCCAGAACCAGCACGAGTCTCCAGGCTCTTGGTGATATCTGACGTCATTGTATGCAACTGCATTTACACTGCACATTCTGCTTTTCCCATCCCATCTGGTTTCTTTTAGTTTCTGGTCTGAGCTCTGCCTAACGTTGACCTGATTGGGGCCGGGTTCCAAGCTGTTTTTCTCAGAGGTGTTAAGGCATGATGTGTCATCAGTGTGCACGCTGCAGTCTGGCCAGCCAGGTAGAAATAAAGCAGACGGCATTAAGAGTCTTAATGGTTGAGACTGCAATTAAAGTAAAAGAACATTCCAGTGGTTTTGGCTGGTTTTTCCATCAGAGGCGTTCTCCCCCTGCCCGTGGTCACACATGTTTGTCCTGCGGTCTAACGCCACGTCTGACTTTGTGCTGTAAACCTTTATTTCTTCATGAACGCTAATGCATGCACGCAGTCACATATGCATGCGCTTTGCTATGAGAGGGAAACAGGAGCTCCAGTCTAACCATGTGGAATTCCTTAGTGGAGATCCCACAAGACTTACAGCAAATGTTAACTCCCACAGAAGTGATGGTGGGATAAAACAGCACAGAAAATAAAAGATGGGGATGATGGATGATTGAGGAAATGAGGGAGTTTCTTCAGTTATATTTACAACATATTAAGCTTAGTTAACTTTTATTTTTAAGGAAAAAAGCTAATATCTTTGGTCATTTGTGTTATGTGGTAATAAACTGCATCTGTTTTACAGTAAATGGAAGGAATAATCTTTTAAATTTCCTGTGGAAATTTGGACTACAACAATAGGAGCTCAAATATGATGTCAAAGTTGATGGTCTCATTAACTGTCCACAAAAATCTAGGCAAAAATAAAAGTTTATAGCTTTTAGTAAACTTCTTTATTTATATATTTTATATTTCCCAGGCATGTGTAAGTGTAACCGATCATATTTCAGATTAATATCTCCATCATAAGTTACAGGCACTGGCCTAAATGCTCACAGCACACAGCAGTTTATCTACAGTAAGGAACTTAGATAAATCTCCAGGTTCAAGAGATGACAGGCTCGTGATATTCCTGGGAAGGGTGAGGCTGAAGCTGTGGGAGCGAGAGGGTTAATAGTGTTCTGCAATCGTTGGTGAACATATGCATGGGTTTTTTGCGGACTCTGCAACCCTGCACCACGGCTTACCAAAAACGCAGTTCATTGTTTCTCCAAGCCTACCAAAGCTGGAAAATAGTGTAATTTTCAGCAGTGAATATCTCCCTGGGACTGCAGAAGCAAGCATGCTAGTGCAAAGAGCTGGGAGACACAGGGACACCGCACAACTGTGCACTTTTTAGCTATTCTAATTTTTAAAATAATGCTTCATTATTTCAAGTTTGGATTGAAGCTCATTTCTATTTTTTTATGCATGCATCTTTCTCAACTACAAAGGTATAACTCAACTGCAGATCTTCATTTTTAGTGGTGCTAAAGTAAATCCACTGAATAATGAGCCATGATACTGTCCATGCAGACACGCAGCAGCTACAGCCCAGTTTCACAGTGACATCGGGCAACGAGACAATAAAAAAATCCAATATGCAAAACAGATTAATGTGCCGAGGCTAGTTGCTGGTGTCACCGCGCATAATCCTGCTTGTTTCAGCCACAACCCTGGAAAGCTGTTTGGAGCTGAATACCAAGGGAGACATTGAGTTGCACGTGTGTGTGTGTGAAGAGGAGGGGATTGCCATAAATCAGCAGCACGCAGAGAAACTCACACACACACACACACACACACACACACACACACACACACACACACACACACACACACACACACACACACACACACACACACACACACACACACACACACACACACAGGCAAACCAATTGGTAGGGTCTTTCTAGCTGTTTGGCTCCCTGGTGTGCCAGTCTGTGCTGTAATCTGACGGTTCGCTCAGTGTTGTCCAGCACCCCTTTTAATCCACATCTACACACCACTGTCTCAGTGCCATAATATGGATATTAGCAGATAGTACAAATATTGTAAATGTGTTATGGCAGTGTTATGTTAGATCAGAAAAAAACAGCGGAGTGGATGATGGTTATTTATCTGATGATGAAACGATGATGTCATCTTGTCCTTTCTCGGTTGACACACCCCAGACGGCCACTCAGCACTGGCCTTGCCCTGCTGACTTTCTCTATCGTCTTTCAGGGGTTGTTGTTGTGAGTTTGTGTGTGTCTGTGTTTTACGCTAGAAAGATATAAATCACTCCGCAGCAGTGGCCAAGACCTTTTTGGCAGTGTGTTTTATTCTGCAGTTTGTAAAACGCTGCGTCTGCATTAACAGGATAATTCAAGGAAATTGTATTTCATAATTGAAAGCAGATCCTGGATCAGCTTATGCGATAGATCACGGTTTTCCTTTTGTCTCACAGAAGCCTTAAATCAACACGGCTAAGTTATTAATTTTGAGAATTCGTAGCTGTTTTAGCCATCCAGGAAGTAAACAGAAGTGCCCCGACTGTACACCTATCCATCCATCTCCCCTTCTTGACATTTTCATTCACTTGCCTCTTCACTAGTTCTCTCAGAGTCTCTTCATCCATCAATTGCTCCCTCCATGTCTCCTCGTTCACTCACTTCACATCTTCCTTCGGCCTCTCCTTACGCTCTTTCCCCTCTCACAGCACTCCATCATTCGCTCTCCCTCCTCCTCCTGTCTCTGAGAAAGTCATCAGGAAATACGCCGGCACGTTTGTGCTGCTTAAACAAATGACTTTTGTGCTTGGCAGCAGCGATGCTTCGGTTTGTGTGCGTTAATCTGGAAGAATTATTGAGTTAGTGTTTTATGGGCAAGAGGCATTAAAGCAGGACAAAAAAATAATGGAAGCCACATGGATAGTTTGTTCTTGCAAAACCACCATGCATGAAATAATTAAACATATATAGTGGAGCAAAAACACACCAAACAGCACACGCAGACATGTGAATAGATGCATTTACATCCTCTATCTTTTTGCATATTAATGTTTGTTGCACTTAACTAATCAGACACTTCTTGTGCACACATACACACACAGGTATGCGCACACACTGTGGCTTTAAACATCTGGGAGCCTGCCTGCAAGGGCGGTGCTGCTGTCACACGGCATCGTGATGATTTGTGTGATCTGTAATGTATTTGATAATGTCATTAAAGGCCTGTCGTGAACCAGATGGGGCATATGGAATACATGTTAACTTGGAGAAACTTTTCAGGCACAAGCATGGAGTAATATTCAGACTTAATTTGTTCCTATTTGTACTTACAGACACTACCAGAGGAAAAGGGGAATGACAGACAGATGGGAAAATGTATTTTTTATTCTTATTGTGAAGCAGCGATTTGCCAAGGTTTAATCGAGAGGTCGTTGACAGATCATTTGAATTTGCGTTAGCCACAAAGAGATTTGTACCTGTAACTTTCTGTGTGGCGCGTTGTGCACACGACAAGTAAAGCAGCAGTTTTCTGCAGCCCGAGGCCTCGGCGTGAGAAATTATGTCGTCTCAGTTGCAGTTTTTATCTTTAGGAGCTTGAGAACTTCTCTATATAGCTACATTTGAGCTTGACGTGGGACAAGTGTCATTACGTAGCCCCCCAGAATTGCTGTAGGCAGACCTGTCTCTAGCCATTACAGAACTGGACCTCGGCCAAGACCAAAACCTCCTATTCCCACTTTAATCTGTGGGAGGGAGGATGGATGGAGAGAGAGGGATGGAGGATGGAGACGTGGGTGGAATGAGCAGGAGAGAGAGAGGGATCGTGATGGGAGGAAAGTGTAGAAAAGTTGAAAAAAAAAATCAGGAAAAAAGTAATGGAAAAAAGCAAAAGGTTAGGCTGATAGAGAGAGGAGAGACGGAGCAGGAGGAGGAAGAGAGGTGGGAGCAATGCAAGGTTCATAGGGGAACAAGTGAGTGAAGGAAAGAGGCAGGCGGGGGGAAAGAAGTGTTCATAGGGGAATCGCGGCGCAAAAGAAATAGGGATAGATGGATGAAGCAGGAGAGGGGGAATAATGAGAATAGCAGACAAGGGTGTTGACCACAAATCCCTCTGGATAGTTCAGAGGTCTCAGCAACACAGCCTGGAAGGATGTCAGGAGAGGGAAGGAAAATAAAGCGACAGAGTAGAGGGAGGTGAGGGAAAAGCAGAAGGGAGGGCCGGGTCAACGCAGAGCAGGAGAAAAGAGTTTGTGACAAATGAAGAAAGAAAAGCTCAGAGAAAAAGCGAGAAAAGGGACAACAGGGGATATTACGAAGGTGCCGTGTGTCGTTTGGTCTGTGAGATTTGTGCATTGTTCTGTCACACTCCCACACACACACACACACGCTCGGATTCAGCTGTCAAAGACAGGTTACCTCCCCGAAGTCTCCGTGTGCGCAAGCATGTGCGTGTGTTTGGCCTTCTTTGATGGAACGAGAGGAGATGGGGGGTGTTTTATTATTTTATAACTCAACGCATGCACATGCACACGACGCACACTCGGCACGGACATTTGAATAATTCAGCGCGTCTGTGCCGGCCCTCTCTGGCTGACTGACTGTGGCCTTGCGTGTTCTTTACTTTCCCGTGAGGTGAGCGCACTCGTTTGTCAGTCGCCTTTCCTGTAGTTACTCACTAGATCTGATTCGCTGCCTTTTGCCTGCAAACCAGAATCTGCTACCCAGAACTCTATTGTTATTCAGCGGAGCAGGTGTGTGTAAATGAAGGAAAAAATGGTATTCACTTCATGTCGGCCACCTTTGAGCTTCACTGAGAAATAAAAGTACTATTTGAAGTTTCTCTTTATATTATTTTGTTAAGAGCATTTCTGTTTGCTTGTGTGTGTGTGTGTGTGTGTGTGTGTGTGTGTGTGTGTGTGTGTGTGTGTGTGTGTGTGTGTGTGTGTGTGTGTGTTGGAGACAGACAAAGGGGGGAGGAGCATCTGTTCACCCTACTCTTTGCCAGTATCAGCTTCCCTTGTCTTCTTACCTTGGTGGAAACATCAGCCCATTAACAAATGCAGACAGACTCTCTCACACACACAAACACACGCTTAATAACCTGAGCTGGGCTGCAGGTGTAGTCCATTAGCTGATTGTTATTGAAGCCTTTTAGACTGAGACTGTTAACAGTGAATTTAGTTTGGTTTAAGACCTCAGGGACGCTGCATATCCCCTTACACCTCCTCTCTGTGGAGTCTCGCTGCGGAGCCACGACCTGGGAGCCGTTACGGGAATGCGAATATTTTTGTTTGCATGCGTGCACAAACTCACGTGTGTGTGTGTCATCTTTGAGATGTTTCATTCTGAAGTGTCCCTGCTCTTAAATTCACTTTATTATGAGACTGATGTGCGCTGTCGATCTCTGCGGAGGGCAGGCACCCGTCCACACAATCAAAAGTTCACATACTTTTAACAAACATGGCAGCATAAAATATGGCCTACGTGTAGAAAAACATATTAAAGTTTTAACAAGCCGGTCAGGTTATAAATATTTATGGGGCTATTTCTTAACAGGGGAGGCGCCTGACAGCTAGAATGGCTGGCCTCTAAGGTCTCCCTGTGTCCGAGCAGGTTAAATCCAGGTGTTCTGGCTTTCTCCTGCATCACAAAGACATGCATGATTCTGAACTGATTCTGCAGTGTGCATGGTTTGTGGTCTATGTGTCTTAACCCTGTGAAGGACGGGCAGCTGTATCCCATATTTTTCCCAATATCAGCTAGGATAGCCTCCAGCTGCCCCATGACCCTGCAAGTGGTAAAGATATAAGTTCACAGTCCTGATGAAGACAGTGACAGCAGTAGCTCAGCGGTACAACAAGCTGCAGCACGCGCTGCATCCCTGATGACCCTGAACAAAGCTGGTAACTGAAACAGTAACAGAACCAAGTTCGTGTCAAAGTTCTTGCTCACAGCTCCGCGGTGCCAAACGCTGTTTCTGCAAACGTTAAGCTGCAAAAAAAGCTGCAGGTTAGACTTTCACACAAACATACACATGTGCAGGAGTATCCACACACACGTAAAAGTGTGTGTGTGTGTGTCATTGTATATGTGTACACTGAAAATGTTTCAGTGGGCACCCAGGGAAATCAGAAAGCACCCGCCAGCCCCCAACTCCTAAGAGTGAGACTTCATAATTACACTTTTACACAGCGACACACACACACACACACACACACACACACACACACACACACACACACACGCACACACACACACTTGTAATTACAGTCTGCTACCACAATCCCATTAAGTCTTTGGGGCCTGTAGGCATTTTTCCATCATTTAACAGGTCACAGTTTCTAGTATGAATGCTTTTGTAAGGGCGTGAGTTCACAGGGGCCGACTTTGTGCTGTACACCCACTGGGTCACGGGTTCAATTCCCAGCTGGCCTAGTGGCCTGCTTCTGTTCTGCTCCAAGTCACAAACTCCTTTCATCCATATTTTGTCACCCCTGACGAGTCCTGCTGTTTAATGGATTGAAGACAGGAAGAAAAAAGTGATTTTAATCTTTCACACACACACACACACACACACACACACACACACACACACACACACACACACACACACACACACACACACACACACACACACACACACACACCTAAAACAAGGCAAACATCTATAAATGCGTAGCCAAGCAAGTAATTGCAAGGCCTTTGGCTCTGTCGAACAAGGCTTACCGCTCTGTGTAATAAACACACTATGATGTTTTCAGCATTAATGTAACATAATAGAAAGAGTGTTAAGGAAAAAGAGGCTTATTTGCTCCTGTAATGAAACAACAGCATGGATTATCTTCCTTAAATTTACAGCCGTTTATCATCAGCGAGAGACGAGATAGAGACATCGGAGAAAAAGACAGAAACGAAGGGAGAAAAGGAAATGAAGAGCAGAAACCCAGCTGTTCTGTCCTGCTGAGAGACCAGCGGAGATGGCTGTTGGCGAGAGAGACTGTCAGATAGACAGAGATATAAAGTCTTGATGTCAAAGACAAAAAGGGTCCTTCTAGCAATGTGCACTTGCATTCAGTTTCCTTTTATCTGAACTTGTGTGTGTTTTCAGAGGAAGTGTGGGGAGTGCAGGAGCTCAGAGGGCACCGTGTGAGAGCAGAGACACATTACATGCATGTGGGGGGACAGTGGTGTCTGCACACAGTGTGTTAGTGCATGTCATGTGTGTGTTTGTGCATCAGGGGGTGACGATGTGTTTTTCTTTGTGCTGTTTTCCTGCATGTGTGTGTGGTTGAGTCAAGAGGACGTGAGAAGAGGATGCTCTCCCACATACTTACGCCCGTGATTTATTGCACACTGCATGCCCTCAGAGTGTGTGTGTGTGTGAGTGTGTGAGTGAACCTTTGCACCCCTTCCCTCCTCGGTGAACAGTCACTTTATTAATTTTGTGGCTTTATGTAATCACGTAGCGGAGAAACATTAATCTGCTGCCTTTTCACCTCACATTAAGTTTCATTAAGTGTTGTCTGGAATCACAGCTGTGGACAGAGGCGTAAACTTAACTACAAAGCAAAAGATTATTGTTTGTTATCATGCCACAGCTAAAAGAAACTAGATGGTTGTATTATATGTGTCATATTTCTACCACTTACAGTCAGGGGAAAAAGAAAGTGCTCAAGTACATACAACATCAGATTAATATCAACAATATTAGACCGTGTCGTTGTTTATTTAACAAAACTTAACCAAAGAAGAGAAAAAAACTCAACTCAAATATCTGTGAGCTGATAAAAGGAGAATAATTTCAGTTTATTTGGCCAATGTGTAAAATTAAATTAACAGTTTAACACATTTGAAGGTTAATCCTGCTGTACAGAATAGCTGGGATTTTTTATGTGTACACAGTACTGTGCACAAATATTGAGCTGCCCTCATTTTCTGTATATTTTGCAAACATACATGGAAATACTCAACAACTGAGTTTGTGCAATTCTAAATAGTCTTCAGGAGTCGTTCTCCAGGCTTCTTGGAGGTCATTCAGAGCTCTTCTTTGGTTGTTTCTGCCTTTTGTACCTTTCTCTGTCGCGATGATTCAACACTGCTTCAATGATGTTGAGGTCCGAGCTCTGCAGAGACCAGTCCATGACTGATAATGTTTCACTGTGTTTGTTTTCACAGCACTGCCAGAGTGTTGGGATCATTGTTGTGCATTCAGACACTCTTTACATGGTTTTGCATGTCGGATCAAAATCAGTTTTATCATGATCTCCAACACCGGTGGCTAAAATGCAGCAGCAAATCATAACAGAGCCTCCACCGTGCTTGACAGATGGCTGTCGTAGTGTGCCAAAAGATACAACTTAAAACTAGTTCTTTGCTACGTTGCCTCTTCTTGTTCATTCCCTGAAATAGATGACTTTTTCATGTGTCGATGATTCATAGGTCAGGATTAAGCAGCTTAAAAAACAAACAAAAAAGCATTGAAATTGGATCAGGCAAAAGGACGAGACTGAAAATGAGTGAAAAAAGAGCCAATGTCCAAAAAAACTAGTTTGAAAGACAAGAAGACAAGAAAGTCTGGCTCCTTGGAAACAAAATATAAATAGAAAAGAGATGGCTGAGGACTTTTGCACATCGCTGTATGCAGCACATAGAACTGTGACTCAGCAATATTATCTCCCATTATCCTTACTGAGCTCCTGTTCTGCAGATGGACTCCAAACGTCGCACTTCTAAATGTTCCTGTCTGTCTGCAGGTTTTCCATGCCAACGCTGACGCCACGGAGGTGGTCCTCAATCGAATCCCACAGCCGGTCCTGGCCCGCTTCGTGCGGATTAAACCTCAGACATGGAAGAACGGCATTGCGCTGCGGTTCGAGCTCTACGGCTGTCAGATCACGGGTAAGACAGACGATGCTTTTTTTTCCTGCGGAGTTTCTCAGACTTTCTCGGGACAGGGGTCAATCTCCTCGTGGGATTCCAGCGAAAACACAGAAGTCAGTTTGTCAAGTGCAGGAATATGTGAAAGGTTTTTCTTTATTTGTCTAATCTAATAATAAACAGGTTTGTAATTTGTCCATCCATTAACTCCTATTCATAATTCTATTCATGCCGTCCTCTCGTCTTTTTCTCCTTTTCACATGTGTGCAACACACCCACCCTTGTGTGCGCCTGCACTCTTGCCCTTGCTCTTTCATATACATACACCCCTTCTCTGTCTCCCACTCACAGATCTCTCACACACACACACACACACACACACACACACACACACACACACACACACACTCAGTCCTAATAGAATAATACTAGAGTGTGATGTGTGGGTGATAACATCAGAGAGTAACAGGCTCTCAGCTTTCATCTGCAGCCCTGGCAAACAAACACGATTTCAACCAGCATAATCAGCTCAATACTATAAATAGATAAAACTTAATTAGACTGTCTGTGTTTGTGTGTGCGTCTGTGCGTATATGGTAAAAGACAGAGAGTTTCAATCCATTTGAGCATATCTGTGTGCATGTGTGTCCCGCTCCACTGTATCATTATTAGGTTAGGGCCTCTCTCTGCTGCCATCGTAGCGGCCATTGAGAGGGACAGATATGCTCTTATCCAGGAGGGCTATTTCAGCACCCACACAAATCACAATCACACCGAAACAATATGATACTGAGTGTGTGTGTGTGTGTGATAGAGAGATAGACAGGGATGTGGAATATATCAGGTATCTTGCCTGTGTTCTTGATTGCCCAGTTTTTTTGTTTTTTTACTCTATTTTAACACCTGAAATTGCATTATATATCACTCTGCCTTTTTCACCGCTTTCAGGAGTGAGAGCATATATAACCCCCGTTTTTTGGGGCATCGCCCTGCCTTTTGCTCATCCCTGCCACCTCGCGATTCCTGCCAGCCATCATGAGAAAAACATTGAGTTTATATGCAAAGTCTTGACACTTTTAAGGCTGGTTTTTGTAACGAGGGATGTCAGAGTTTGATATTTCCGTGGCTCGTAGCGAGAAGCAGAAACTGTTCTGCTGCAGTTTCAGGGAAAATGTCCATAACCTGCTGAAAAAACCCCAAACATACTGCTAATGGCCATGCAGTATCTTTTCTGAGCACACAGACATGCAGGCAAACACACAGTCAAACACACTGCCAGGGGGAATGTGATAATGCCCTACACAAGCCTATAAAGGCAGACATAAAGCAGTCAGTCACTGACATGTCATTAACTTAAATCACACTTTTATGTCTTCTGCTCTACTTTTTTCTCCGTCTCTCTCTCGTCAGTATGTTTTTCTTCCTCTGTCCTTCTTTTACCTTTGCTGACAGCCACCATTCCTTCTTCCAACATCCCTTCTTTAAATCTTCCCGTCCCTGCTTCATTCAGCTCTTCCTCCCTCCATCGCTTCTCCCTTAATCTCATTTTATTTTAGCACCGCAGCACTTATCAATCATTTATTTTTAGCACCTTTTACTATTTTTCCCAGCAGGGCTTGTGTAGCGTGTGTATTTGTAGAAACTACACACGTGTGCGTCCAGCTGTGCGTATGCATCAGCCAGGTAGCGCCTCGGCGCCGTACTTGTGAGACCCCGTTATCAGAAACGGCACAGTGGGAGTTTGTGTTCACCTGTGTGTGGGCGAAACATCAGAGCATACGTGAGAGGAAGTGGGCTTCTGATAGACCTTTACTGTCCGACTGCTGCGTGCATGTGCGTGCATCTCTCTGTGTGCGTGCATTTGAGAGCTGAAACTATTTCTGCTATGCTATCTGTAGAGGTGATATGCTGCACTCCTACATTAAAGGAGCTGCTAAAATACACTGATGCAGGAAATAAGAAACACAAAATAAATGACACGGGAACAGCGTTTTCTTCTAGCTAATCGGTTTTCATGTCTGCTGTAGAGCTTGAAGGAGCCATCCAGCCTGGCTGGAGCTGTTGTTGTTTATTGTTGATTCATTATTTACCATTCTGAGGCACAAACGTCACGGCATTAAACATTCATCTCCGTGAAGACCTGAAGAATGTCACCATCAATCACCGTCAACCTTCACTGTCAGCCGGCTCTCTCTCTTTCCCACTTGCATCTCCCTCGCTCCCTCTTTCTCACCCTTTCCTATTTACTTGCTGCCTTTTCAGTCCATCTCCCTGTTTGGCCTTTTGTCTATCTCTTTATCTTCCCTTTGTCCTCTAACTCCTCCTCCACACCTTTGTCTTCCTTTCCTCCATCGCTCTTGTCTTTGTCCCAGATCAGAACTGGTCACTTTGATTTTTTTTGTGTTTCGTCATTATTCATGGAAGTACCATATTTTGATGCTTGTCGGACTAAAAACCATTTGTCAGTGTAATAAACAGTATCCATTTGATCTCCAACATGCTTTCATTTAGTGCTTCCATTTGAGAGTTCTCTGGCTCAATTCCCCATGAAGAATCCCCTTTGGTAGGCAGGTTAAAATTATGCATCAACTTTGCAGCAGCAGGAAGGCAAAATAATGAAATGGGCTGGTGGAAAGCAGCTCAAAGGCACCGCGCCGCGTAACACACAAGTTGTTGTTTGTGTCACAAACACAACATTTTGCTCCCAGATTAGATCAAACAGTGTCGCCGAATTATTCCAAACCTGAAAGCGACGTTCATTTATGAAGGATTGTTAAAAGACAGATGCTTTGGTGTAGCAGGAGCCTGCAGACGGAGAACAGTTTGGACAGTCCAGCATTGTTTAAAGAATCATGAAAATATCAGATTATGGCCCGTTATGTCCAAATTACTTACCAGATACAGTCCTGTGCAAATGTGTTAAATTACTCCTCGTGTCTTTGTATTTTGTGTCTTTGTCACTTTGTTACTAGCAGCCTGTCCCAAAATTCAACTAAAGAAATGTCTTTAGTTGGCTCAATAAAAAATAACAAAGTTTGACAGACATGAAATTGGATTTTTGCACCAACAAGGTGATTCCCAAAGTGCGATTAGCTGGAAACTTGGCATATCTCAGCCTGGTGTGCAGTGTGTCCTTAAAAATTTAAGAAAACTGGACCAAAGTGGAGGACCGAAGAAGAAATGTGTGTCCTGGACTGGACTGACTGTGGCAACAGGTCTGATGGAGCGATGAATTCACATTGGATATTTCCAGTTCAAGTCGTTGTCAGTATGTACGCAGGAGGTCAGGAGAGCGGTCCAACAGTGAGTGCCAGTGCAGTGAAGGCATATCCTAACTGAAAAAACACACAGTGGAGCTTCAGTCATGGACGGGTCTCCCCAGAACTCGGACCTCAGCATTACTGAAGCAGTGTGGGATCATCCTGACAGAGGACACAACCAAAGGCAGAAACGTCCAAAAAGAGCTTTAAATGTCCTTCAGGAAGCCTGGAGAACTGTTCCTGAAGCTCCTCAGGGAAATTAGAAGAAAGCCTTTTTAACGAGGAAGGTGTTCGTACCAAATATTGATTTTCAAGCGTTGTACAAACTCCATTGTTGCCCTATAGACTATATTTCCATGTATGTTTGCATATCGTTCAATAAATTGCTGCAGTTGTTTCTTACGAGCGACGTATAAAGAACCGAGTGCTGTATATTACTCCAGATGATTTCAGATTTTTAGCTTCCGGGCAACCTCTAATGTTACATAACTAGTTTCATATGCAGCATGAAATTCCCAGCAGTAAACATACAGTGAGCTGTAACAGCAGAGGACAGGAGAGCATATCACTGCATCAAACTTTAAAATTCATAAAATCAACCATTTAGCACCAGTGTTGTTGTTCTCTGCCGATAATAATGCTGCTTTAATGTTTTTAGCTGCTGACTGATGTTTGAGGCACTGAGTCAGAGGACGGGAATGTTTTCCAAAAAGTTCCCAAACTACTTTGTAATTGCTTTTCTTTTATTAACAACACGAAAAGAAATTAGGGGTATCAATGTTTGTTTTGTGCACTGATTGTAATAAGCTGGCAGAATAAATAGAAATCATCTTTCCAGCCTTAAACTTAAGAAAAAAGCCTCAGCGGTAGCATTAAGCACTCCTTTCTCTCTGTGTTCTGATTTATCAGATGCCCCCTGCTCAGAGCTGCAGGGCATGTTGTCTGGTTTGCTTCCTGACTCGCAAATCACTGCGTCCTCCATGAGGGACATCCACGGCTCCATGGGGGCCGCCAGGCTGGTGGCCAGTCGATCAGGCTGGTTTCCCAACCCAACGCAACCCATAGTTGGAGAAGAGTGGCTGCAGGTATGTCGCTATAGCCTAGCATCATTCATCTGCTCTGTCTTTTGATTTTTTAAACTGCATGTGAGGGGCGAGGGGTGAGCTGTCAATCACAAGGAAGCCTCGACGTTGACCAAAACCTGCTTTGTCATAAATTTTACTCTTAATGGTAGCATAGTATAGGAACGCACTTCAGTTTATAACGGAGAACACTTGAAACCAGACACTGAGACCATAAACGTCAGAACATCAGAAAAGGTCGTCTGAAGTGATAAATCAAGCGGGGGTGGGGTCAGTTTCCCAGAGACTTGTTTTTGCAACTAAAGGAGCTATAAAAAAAAGACACAGCATCCACATCTGTCTTTTATAATGTAATCTACGGTTTGGTCAATCAAATACTGCAGGCCGGGCTTTTTCACACCTGCACTGGCGATCACAACATCCACCGAACCCACAAAATTACTGTAAAATGACACACGTGACAACAGTGTGCAGGGTCTCTAAACACTGATGGAGTTTTCAGCCGTCGTTTAGATTGCATTTGTGAACTGACCTTGGTCATGAACTGCTATTGAATAGAAAGAAGAACCCATTTCCAAAGCCTGAATCTTATTAAAAGTTCCCCAATGGAAAACCAACGTTTGATTGATTATATGCTCGGGAAAGTCACAGTTGCCACAATGGGCAGGGGATCTGGAAATTGATCGGTTCCCTGGCGCAAAGGGTGAGCGAGCAATAATAACTTTGTTTAACTTTGTTTTGTGTGCTGCAGGTGGACCTCGGTGTGCCCAAGATGGTGCGTGGCATTATTACTCAAGGTGCACGAGGCCTGGAGGGCAGTGCGGAGAACAGAGCGTTTGTCAGGAAGTACAAACTGGCTCACAGCTCGAATGGCAAAGACTGGACCTACATCACTGACAGCAAGACTGGGTTTGCTAAGGTAGAGGAGAACACACACACTCTCTCCTTGTTTTTGACACAAACGGGGGCCCCCTCTGTCCTCTGGTCCGCCGCCGTCACTTCTCACTCATTTGCAGTTTATTTATAGCTGTCTCTCAGCCGAGCCTTTCCCCCCGTCTCCTTCTCTTTCTCCTCGTCTTTGTCTTTCTGATTCTTGTCATTTTTCGCAAAAACGCCGCTTTATTACAGCCTCGGCTCCGATAATAATTCAATTTAATCACCTCGCTCCTCATTCTTCGTGCTTCTGTGTCTTCCTCTCCCCGAGTCCTGCGCTCTCCCTCGCTTCGTCTCTCATCCTCTATTTGTCTCTCATGGGTGTTAATTAAAAATGTCTTTCCTGCATCACCACTCAGCACTGCTGGCGTCTAACGCACTGCGAGACGGGCACTTTAAACTTTGTTCTGCTTTCTGAGACTATGTCTTAAAACGCTTTAATAGTACTACTGAGTGCCTGGATTTTCTCCTGATGCTAAAATCCTGTTCTCTCTCATCTGCCTGTCTTTTTAAATGAGCGTCCTGGGAAATTCATCTTACGGTTTTTAAAATTTCAGAAATGGGGAACACAGAGGATACAGTTCAATTAATGAAACCAATAGTACAACTTTCACGGCCCACGTTTTTTGAAAGGCTTGCTGTAGTCTTGTCTGTATGAAGCTTGTAATAAATCTTGTGCTTTTGCGAGAGGCTTCTTCTGCCTCAAAGACGATTTGGAAATCAAAGGAAACATCTTCTTTCTGTTGTTTTTTTGACACATGTCGTTCTGAGCGGGGAAACAATGCTAGTTAGTTGTCTTATTTATCAAGACTTCCATTTTTTTATTGGTTTCTCATCAGGCGGGATAGTGAAATACCAACATTTGACTGCCTCCACTGGATTTTCTGTTGTTTTAGGAATTTTTTAAATGGTCGAACAGATTTGGGCACCAGGCAAAAGTTTATTGCTGACTGCCTTTGAAACGATGTCAAAGAATTTAGCATCAATGCTTGAATGAGCTGAACTCTCAGGTCTTTCTACACCAGTGAAACTGTTTCGTGCTCACCTTTCACATTCTTCCTCAGATTTTTGAGGGCAACGGCCACTACGATACTCCCGAGGTGCGGAGGTTTGACGAGATAGTGACTCAGCACATCCGAGTCTTTCCAGAGAGATGGTCGCCCGCCGGGATCGGCATGAGGATGGAGGTTCTCGGCTGTGACCTGCCCGGTAGGAGCGCACACACGTGGATGATAGGAGAAACTACACACAGATGAAGTAAAGTTGCATGCGTGGATAAATGAACAATCCCACACAGTAGCAGGAATGAAAGTGGAATACATCTGCACATATAGGATAAATTAAACGATCTATGATCATATTTCAAAACCAAACACATGCTCTTTAAATCAGAGATTTTTGTCTTTGTCCTCGTTTTTTATCTGCCCTGTGTATGGCTTTGTGCTCTGATATGTAGATTTTGCATGTGTACACAGCATGTTCCACGCTACAGCAACACAGTTTTCCTGGTGCTGGATTTGGATTTTTTCACTACAATGCCAGATTCTCAGCTTTAATTCAAGGATTCAAGCGTGTCATATGAAACCAAATGTTAAATTTTAAATACTTTATGGTACATTCTTTGTCCAGAGCCTGTGGACTTACCTGCAAAAATGTGTCAGTTGCTTTCACTGTATTTTTGGATTATCGTCCATCTGTACTGCCTGTCCAGGCAACTTTGCTGTGTTTGGTGGAATATGAGCAGGAAGTTTGTCCCAACACTTGTGGTTCTTTCTTCTTATGCATCATCAGTAAAGACTGGTGGCCCATCATTATGAAGGGTGCTTCCAGATGGGGTTTGTCTTGCTTTTGATACTGAACACTGGTTTGCACCTTGTGCTGAACCTTCTGCATTTCCCTCTTCAAGTCCTCTCTGTATGATGCACTTGGATAATAACATGCTGACCTCCAGGAGAGTACTCTTTACCCGGCAGTGTTTCTTTATCTATCCTGAGATCGTTTGCTGAGCTTTACATGTAGCTGAAATGACTTTCGAACTCTTTATGTTTCCCAAAGCAGCTCTTAAGCTCTGAAACTCTTAAACTTAATAATAGCTGCACTGTGATCTTTGGTCCTTCCCCCTGTTTGGTTGTGAAGAGCTCTGTGATTTTCAGAGCAACTAAGGTAACAAACCTGTGTCTGTGTCCAAACAAACGTACATATATATGAATAACTGTAGTATTTGTGCTTCTGTCATGGATTCTCCAACATATCATGGAGTTAAAGTTAATCATCTTGCTCTGCAGGAGGGTTTTCCACATGTCTGGACAGGGATTAACATGTCTAGGTCATGGGACTTTTACTAATAGTGGCCAGCTGTGTACTACATTGTGTCCCCAGCCCATTATGTTAGTAGCATGTTGCTAGTGTGTCGTGAAGGATTAGGTGAACTTTGGTGTTTTCCTTTTCCTGTTGTGTTTTTTAATATTTTAGCAGAAGCCGTTGTTTATCAGGAGTGCTTTTTAGTGTGCAGTGTGTGTAAAGTGATGAATGTGGACCATTACTCTGTATGCCACTTTACTGAGCTGTGTAACCACAATTTATTATAATATGCTAGCGTTGCATGGACCTTGTTAGCTGTGGCAAGCATTTTTTTTCAGCTCGACAATAATTTAAGCATTAAAGCAATCCATTGTACAAACCTGACACTTTTTTTCTTTTGCTTAACTTGAGCAGTAATAATGAGCTGTATAAATTCTCCACTAAATGAAGCAGAGACAATGGATCCAATGTTATTAAAGCTGGGATATTTGAATGCATGATAATATGATCATGTCCTTTAGATAGCCAGTTATGACACAGTAATACACAGTAACAGCAGTTGAGTTGTGTTTTCATAACCAGACCTCTATACCTGCTGCTGTTATGACCAAAGTCCTCTCCTTCCCCGTGCTTTCTGCTTCCAGCGTTTTCAGATTTTACTGCTTCAGTCAGGTTGTGACAGGTGAAGACGAGAACAGGAAATGACACGTACCTGTTCCCAGTGGACATGAAGGGGGTTGTTGCTGCGACCGATGGCTCCAACTCTGTGTTTCTGAGCACGTGTGTGTCCATTTGGGTTTCCGACAGAGAGAGAGGGGGGAACCCGAGGGGAACGTTATATCCCAGATGTGTCAGGCCTAACCAGGAGGCCGGTGATGATGGGGACAGAAAGGGCAGCCTCTTCTGTTCTTAATACAGTTTCTAACAAGTGACCGTGGACGGAAAATAATGCAGATTATACAGGAAAATCACAGCGTTTCAGGAGGTGTTGAGTCCTGACATGACACCATCGATGTGCTGTAGCATGTGGTGATTTACGTCTTTGCACTCGACATTTTCAAACACGTCAAACTCTTCATGAAGCCTCTTTAAACTTTTAGTCTCTCCTTCAATGAAACAAGAACAGAGATGTCAGACTCGTTGGACATCGTGGGCCGCACAAGTGTAAAGAAGTTTAACAACACAGTTAATCTCTGACATAATACAACAAAGTGCAAGTTCAACAGTACGTCTCAGTTATTCTACATGATAAAGAAATGCTGCTGTAGGAAATGAAAGAAATCAGTCAGCACGACTGTTTCAGCTAAAGTGGGAAATTACAGAAAAAGTTCTGGGAGCTCGTTACCCAGACAGTCCTGTGATTATAAAGCAGAAAGGTTTTTAAATGCACAGAAAATGTTTTTTTCCATGTGTAAAAAACAACAAAAAACAAGTGCATTTCTATAGTAGATGGTGAAAACTAGGATTTTTTCTGCCGCTTGATTGGTTATCTGTTAGTTAATTACCTTTGTGTAGTATGAAAGGCCATGGGGGACTTTACTGACTCTTTATCAGCAGGAAAAGCTGTGACAATACAATTAAAAGTCTAAAATTTATGCCCTTGGTGGGCCGATTCTGGCTCCCGGGCCTTATGTTTGACACACCTATACTACATTAAATATGCAGTCAAAGCCATTAAACTCCATCTGCTTATATTTAACAGCTTTTCCAGTTAAACCTTTTGGTTCAAGCGTAACACAAATCTAACTACTCTCCCTAATTAACTCATTAATGTCAGGACCCGGGAGAGCTTCTTTTTTTTGGCCATAAGAAAAAGTAAAATATGCATAAACAGAAGTAACGTCTGACACAAGCGAACTGGTTATCCTGTTCATAAACTACATGTGTGATAATCGTGCACTCCATGTCTGCACCACCATAGTGTAGATGCACATCACTGCGGTTGTGCTTGCCCTGGTTGTCTGCTGGTCTGGCTTTCGATGTCTGCGCGCCAGATGTTTGCCTTCTGGTTGTAATCTGTGCATTACACACGATAACAGTTCACTTCCACTTCACGTGTACAGCACAGTAACCGCTCATGCTGCCATCCGAACTACAACACACAACCACACACTAAGATAATTGTACGTCTTTAGTGGCTTAGAGAAAGTGAGGATTATTAAATTTCACTTTGTCCGCGTCTTAAACGGCCTCCATCCTAACTGATGTGAGGATAACAATCCAAAAACGATCCAGTCATTCCGACCTGTTTCCTTCTTGCTCCTGTGTGTTTTTGTTCTACCGGTTGTTGTAAAAGAAGATTAAGTATTAAATATTCAACGGTGCATCAGTTTCAGTCCAGTGAACACAGCTGTTTACATGTAAGTCAGACTCGCAGACATTCAGGCCCACGTTTGTCCTTCTCACCCAGCTGACGTGCACACAGTTATCCGTTTTAAAAAAGGATCCTTAATCTTCTTTTGTTTAGCGAAACAAGGAGATGCACACTGATATCCTCACACTCCCAAGCTTTGCATTGTTGTGACCTTTTCAGGAACATTTCCACATCAGCAAAACTCAAGATACAGCAAATATAAACAGAGACAGCTCCACCTATAATTAGGATTTCCCCTTTTTTCCTCACACTTTAGCACAAATAGTCGAATCGCATCCCGCCTGTCTCACCACTCAGGAAATAGTGGGCATGCATTAATGAATTCAATAATAAATAAGCAGCGTATTGCCGTCATACGCTCTCCAACACAACTGCAAACATTCACACTTATTCCAGGGAGCGCATCAATCCAGCAGCCAGTTTAACATGCAGCTAACACTATTCTCTTTTTCTGGGGACTGAACTTCGTCTATACTGAGCCTGTTCATGCTCAGCTCACAGTTTTTTTATTGAGTGTGAATCAAGTTTGCTTCCTGGTAGTTTTTGATATAAATAGAAACTTTTCAGCCTTCGTCCTTATTGAGATGATTCACAAAAGTGCATACAGTGCACTGTGGTACTCACAATTACTGTAAGACAAAGACAGTGTAACACACTGTCAGTCATACACCTCGCATCCTCTAAACAGCAGCTTTAACGAATTTAAAAGGAAACTGCTTTTCCATTACTGCCCCTGCGTTGTTTTCATATTTTACAGTGAAGCACGCTGACCTGGCCACAGGGCTGTAAAACAATTTCCTCACATGAGAGAGACAATCTCAGCGCACAATTGCAATGAAGAAATCCAAAATTACAGATCCGAGGCTCTTAGGGGGCACGCAATCATGTCGTTTACCATCTCATTATTGTGCCAAACCTTCGGTGCAAAAACAGAAACAAAAGCCAGAATATTATTGCGGGACTCGTTCTAATCATTCACGCTAGCTACGGAGGCAACGTGTAATTTAGGTCTCACAACCCCGACTATTGGATCTGAACTCTGAGCTCGCACGCTGCCAGTTTTGTTCATGTTTTAAATGAGTGAGCTATCAGAACATCTGCTACACTCTCATCTCTTTCACTCCACACCTAGCTGTTGGCAGGCACGTATGTACACACACACACACACACACCACCTGTTTGGCACAAAGATGTGAGTTTGGTTTTAGTTGTGTAAATACATGCTTAGTTTCTCATCACATTTGATAACTACATTGTTATGGGCGGGGTGCTTGAGGAAAATAACGGAGACAATGACAAACACAGACACAGAGTGAAAGCGGCTTTTGTCCGGAGCCTCAGAGTGCTTAATAACAGCGTTATTTTTATTCAGCTGCTGCTGCTGCTGCTCTCGGGATCACGGAAGTCTTAAAATACCGCCAACCAGATTGTGACACAAATTATGCTTCCTTATTATTATGTTCCAACAAAACGGCAATGATTAGCACGATAGGAGCCTCACTCGTGGCTGATGAATGCTGCTTTTCACCGCAGACTGTAAATGAAAGATAAGCATGGCTTGCAGCCCTGCAAGAAGTGCCACAAACATGCACTCTTTCTCATGGTCAGCAGGGGGCGACTCATAAGAAGTCAATGGGCTCAGATCTTGATGAGTGTCTGCATAGTGTTCATTTTGCAAATTATGATCCGCATTAGATTAAAAAAGGATGAAAGAGCAGCGTATGGCTGATTTGCTGTGACCATGAACTTCTCCTGCAGTTTCTTGGCCTGATCGCCACCGCCTGCCTATCATGTCACCAAGACGACGACGGCATAAATTGCTCTGCTTGCGGCTTCACAGAATAATGTTACATTGGCCTCATGTATCTTTTATGTATGGTTTATGTCTTTTTATTAAAAATATGGACTCTAAAAGAGTGCTGTGTGAAATTCTGCAAGATGTAGGGAAGTACATCGAGCAGGGAGGGTTTGACAGACTGTCCAAAAAAACAGAGGACATCGTCCTGAGTGAGAAATGCCGGTGCAAATGTGGATTGAATGTGATTCAGAATATTGTTGGCAAAGCGTACGGCATTAAATTTCCATGTAGGAAGCTTTAACTGTGGCTGTGACTTTATGACGAGTGTTGCAATATGCACAGGCGACTAATGGCCAAGAACCTTTCCTTTGTCAGTCACTGACACGCGGATGGAGTTGGACCAGGAAAACACACGTCAGTCGTTACAGTGGCACCCTGGAGGGGAACGCTGCTGATCGTCCTTGTTATAGACATTCTGGAGGTGTTTTCCAGCAAGTCATTCAGATTTAGCCAAGTCTGTGTGTGTGTGTGTGTGTGTGTGTGTGTGTGTGTGTGTGTGTGTGTGTGTGTGTGTGTGTGTGTGTGTGTGTGTGTGTGTGTTAGGTCCAGCTTTGCTGATCGCATTCACATGTGGGCCATGGCCTGAGTCCAGACACTTTCATGTGATCTGCAGGATGTGTCCTCAGTTACACCCACTGTTCTCTCTCCCTGCTCCTCTTGCCTTTTCTCATTTCACTGAAGAAATGAAAGTGGTTATGAATGCAATGCCGCTTCCAGTAACAATAACTAGTATGCAGATTGGGTAATTTTATGTTTTAATAGTATTCAGATACTGGGAAAGAGCTGCACACGTCACTGTGATTTTTGTTTTTCTAACTGGGTTGTCCAAAGTCTTTTTTTAAAATTGAAAAGCAGAAATGGAAAAAAGGTTTGAGAGAGGTTTTGTTCATGTTTGTGGCTTCTGCAGGTTTCACTGTGTCCTGCCAAGGCTCCTGCAACAAGCCCCTCACCACACCCACACAGACACACTCCATCTCTCCAGAGTCCCCACCTTCCCTTCTCTGTTTTTATACTTGTGATTTCTTTCCTCTCTCATCTTTAAAAACTCAAACTTGTGTCAATCTAATCAGTGCACAACAGACTCAGGTAGTGCACAACTTCTACAGAAGAACAGGGATGTAAAAATAAACAGCAATCAATTTTAAGATCCTGAAGGGATAGCTGTTCTAAATGTTTGCACCACACCATGTTCCAAAGTGTCTGATAACACAATGCACCAGGGTGAGCGACAAAAAATCAATTGTCCACCACGGTGGAGCAGCCGAATGCCCTGCAGCTGTGCTCTCGGTTCGGGGTTATGCTTTAGCAGAGACAAAAGGCCAAGTTTGCAGCTCACAGTGATGTTCTACTGTTAAGTGTTGAGCAATCTAAACTATTTTAACCACACAACAGGGATTTGTTTACTTCAGGACAGCTCAGTTTATCTGTTCCTTCCCTTCTTCTCTCTGAGATATCACACATGGAAACACTTAGGATACGGTCCAGGTTGGTTGCGGATGCCTGTGTGTATATGCAGGTAGGGCTCTGTGTGCAATGAAAGCTCGTGTTTTTCCAATATAAATATTTAAGTTTGGCTCAGCATGCCTTTCAGGTTTTTAGCCAAAAACCTCTGTGCTCAGTGACGAAAGACAACATGTTTCCCTTGTCCCAAACCGTACGTCCAGCCTATCATGTGCCGCACCTGAGGTTTAATCCGACCATGCCCGAGTCTTGGAAGGAGACAACAGCTTATTAATGCTTGGTGAGCAAGAAAGCTGTCCTTCTCTTCTCCATAGATCCTAATGGCCTACTTAGCTTAATGGTTTTTTCCACACTTAAATTCATTTTCTCTGTAGCTCACCATGTTTCACTGATGTAGTTACACATTCACTGCCAGCAGCTTCTTTTTATCATCTCAGTTGTTGTCGTACTTGTCTTGACACTTAAGGCTACAATTACAGTCGTATACCTTGTGGTGCTTTGTTGCACAATGGGCTAATGAGCAATTTACTGTCTGTAGTTTCCTGACATGAAGAGTGCTTTTGCTTCTCAGCTGTGCAGCTCATGGCTCTGCCTTTTAACCAGAAGTTTGATTGTTGGCAGCTTTTTAACCACAGTCATGTGCTCAGTTTTTGCAGAAACTCCCCTTCCCTGTCTACTAATGTAAAACCTTGTGGTCCACTGTAGCACTTATCATTAAAAAATTATTTTAAAAAATTATATAATGGGTAGCTTTCTGTACAATGAGCTAATTAGCAATTTAGTCTGGAAATAATACGCTGCTGTAAAGACCTCATTTTCCAAACCACTCATTTACAGATGGAGTCATAATGAGTTTAAGCCACATACAGTACAAACAAGCCACAGCTTTGGGTTTAAGAACAGTTGTCTGATTTGACCTTCAGATGTTTTCCAACATCAGCTGTGATGTGATGTCATATTTTAGCATTTAACAGCCCCCTCCTTTAGACTCATTGCACAGCACTAGGATCAGATTTTCTACTTTTATCTGCTTCCAAGTATAACGCTGTCATCACCAAGTGCTTTGAGAAACTGGTTCTGGAGCACATCAGAACCTGTCTCCCCCCGGCTCTGGACCCACACCAATTTGCATATCGGACTAACAGATCCACCGAAGACGCCATAGCCATTGCTCTCCACACAGCACTGAGTCCGAACAAACAGACTCAGGGATAGCTTCTCCCCCAAAGCTATCACCATACTCATAAGTGACTGATTGGCCCCACAAGTATAGTAGCACGCCAATTTTCTGTCCTCACAAACATGTACACACACACACACACACACAGGTTAGCAAGTTTCATCTGTAAGGAAGGCATGCCTTTCAGTCTTTCAGTCATTAAGTGGAGGAAATCCCCTCCATACTTACACACATGCACCATGTCACCAATAATTGAGTAGCAACAGCTTTCTCTGTCTCTTAGACACACACACACACACACACACACACACACACACACACACACACACACTGTGTCAGTAGTCATTATTTAGGCTGACAGAGGTAGATTTATACCCAGAGCTCTTTCCATAATTGAACAGTTTTCGTCTCTGTGTTTCCGCTTTGCCTTGCTCAGTCAGCAGCTTTACAATGAGCCCTTGGGCCTGTGACACCTTCTGTTCTTCAGTTTAGAAAGTGTGCGTCTGTGTGTGGAAAAGATCGAGTCGGAGGGTCTCTGCAGGTTTCTGTAAGTCAGCTCTGGATGACCCATCTGCAGAATATATACGTCAGGATTGGTTTTTCTCATGCACGTCTGTTTCGATCTTCCCACGAGTGACTGAACTCTGCCACCTTGTATTTGTCCTGTCATTTATTTCCATTCAGCAAGTAAGAGTTCAACTTCCTGCAACAACACTTTAAAAAATATTATTAAAGTAACTTGTTTAAATTATTTCTGATCTTTACAGTTGATACAGAGAGGACCCTGGTGGATTGAAGAAGAGGATGAGGAGTAGGAGGAGTTAAGAAGAGGGGAGGAAAGGAGAACCAAATTGAATTAGGCAGGTGGAGAGGAGATGGAGATCGAAATAGGAGGCCGACTGGAGCTGTGTGTGGTCACTAATTAGGAAATTGGTGGTGCGAGGTGGAAAGGGTTATGTTCCCTTTTCTGTGTCTCCCTCTCATCCCCTATTCCTCCCTCTCTCCCCTCAACATGGGGGGCTAATTACAGTGGTAAAGGGCACCAAATTAAAACAGCTTAATGTCAGCAGCTGGGAGCTGCTTATCAAATGTTAATATCTAATTTTGAGCGTGCGTGTGTGTGTGTGTGTGCTGAAAGAGCAGTATGAGTGTTTGGGCTTACATAATAATCGTGCATACTTTGACTGTGAGCGGACTGTGTAAACAACTCAAAGTTATGTGTGTGTGCAAACACACGCACACACACATTAGAGTGGATGAACCCCGACACTGCAGTGCACTCAAAGCTATTAGCAGAGGCTTGCAAAGGTTACCAGTTAACCCTAAACAAGACACACACACAGAGAAAGATCACCACGTGAGTCATGGAAATATCTACAACAATTACACTCGAAGCAAATCTGCAGCAGTCTGAGATTCAGTGAACTGGTGATTAGAATCTACATCAAATAACAGTGGACAGAGTTACAGCACAGACAAAAGTGCTGAAAGGTGGAGGAGAGTTAGAAAGAGCAACAGGAAGAGACCCAATCTCAACAAAGAGACGAAGAAAGAGCTGCAAAGGGGCGAGCAGAAATCGAAATATACCTCAGGGAGAGACGACAGAAAGAGAGAGCGAGGGAAAGAGTTATGAAGACGAAAATTGCGGTTGTGGTAAAACAGAAACACGACTGGGTACGATTTCACTTCTATGCAGGAGAGTTGAGAGAGAGAGGGAGCATGTGTGTTTATGTGTGTGTGTGTTTAGAGCTTTTTGTGGTGTCAATAGTGGTTTTGCAAAGCAGAGCCGAATCTGGTCCGATTTATTGTGACAAACGAGAGACAGAAGATGGAAAGAAGGAAAGAAATATGAAGGGAGGAAAGAAAGAAAAGCCATGAAACGAACAGAAGACGGAGAAAAAAGTAGCTTCTGAGAATAATTTGGTGAGAGGTTTGTGGTGTCTGGCTTGTGCCACGCAAGCCAATCTTCTGTTCCCTTACGTCAACACGCAGACACACACTTACTTTCACCAGTGTGTGTGTGTGTGTGTGTGTGTGTGTGTGTGTGTGTGTGTGTGTGTGTGTGTGAGGGAGAGAGATGGGAAAGCATTCATTGCCATTTAAGGAATCTTAACCAGCAGTAGAAAAACTGCTTATTAAGACCAGAAGGTTTCGGGGTTACACTGTCATACCTGAATGCTGACATCTTTGCTCTGCAGGTCTGTGAGTGTGTGTGTGTGTGTGTGTGTTTGATCTATCATACACTCGATGCACGCTGCTGTGCTCCAAGGTCAGTGTGAGTGCAGCATCTATCATCATAGCATTGTGTGAGCGTGCATGCCAGCTTGCAGTGGATAAACAGAGCGTTGTGGCACAGTCCTGAGCAGAGTGCCAGCTCACTGCATCAGCTCGCTCTGTCCCTGCCTGGATCCCGACAAACGTCAGCCCCCGAAAACGGCGAAGAGCATAAAAGCATCGTCAGTTAGCACTGTGTCTAAAGCCTGGCTTTGCTCAAACATCACAGCTGCACTGTTAAAATATTACTCTTTTCCACTGTGCAGCGAAGCAGTCGCAGAACAAACTGTGAATATTTAACAAGGCGAGCTCAGATTTAGTTATTCCAAGCCCAGCATCGTCTCTGCTTATTACACAGTTTGACTGTCTTGGAGAGAAAACAATAAAACAAATTATCTATTGTCTATCCTATTCTATCCTATTCTATTCTATCCTATTCTATTCTATTCTAACCTTTTGTGTTTATTTTTTGTGTTGATAGAAACCACCACTGTACCTGACACTGTGACCCCCACCACACCCAGAGTGGAACAGACAACCTCTGTGATGAGATCTGGTAAAAACACACACACACACACACACACACACACACACACACACACACACACACACACACACACACACACACACACACACACAGTTTGTGAAACAGTCACAACCTCTGATCTATTGGTTTGTGTTTCTAGACACAAATTTTCACCTTTTTCGCCTCCTCGACGTGAATTTCTCACCTCTTATTTTCTTAAAAGCGTGTTTTCATCTGTCTGGTGTCACGTCCACTCATTTGTGCCATGCACACAAAATTGATGTTTTTCACATATAAAGTATGACAAATGCACGTTGGAGGCGTTGGTGGTGTGACCGAGTTCACATCATATCGGCACAGGTTCAGGGTCGCAGGGTGGGTGGAGTCTATCCCCGCTGTCATAGGGCAAGATGTAGAGGGTCTGTTGCTGGGCCAATATGGAGACAGATAATCATTTATATTCACACCTATGGGCAGTTTAGAGTCACTGGTTAAACTGTCACACATGTCTTTGGACTGTGGGAGGAAGCTGAAGGACCTTCAGATAACCCAGGCAGGTACACATAGAACACACAGAGCTCCACACAGACTCCAGTCGGCGTGAGGTGACCATGCTCACTGCAGCAGCGTACTGTTCCACTTAATGTATTTTATTTTTGTTTTTATTTTAAAAGACATTAATAATGTATCATTAAAAGCAAATTAAGAAGATGTACCCACACAAAACAGCTCGGTTTAAAAAGACCATGCTGTGACTTAAAATGCAGCGGTCGCCACTTCTTTTCAGCTCTGTTTTCTTGGTTGCCGGGGTGAAGTGTCCCCACTTTGAACAGAATATGCACCACACGCGCTAACTAAAGTTCCTGCTGAAATACGTCAGTTTCAAAGTTCTGCTGACTGTCAGGAAAAACGCCCGCCCCGTTTTAAGTCAACATATGCAAACAAACCGGTTATTTTTCATGACTATTTCACATTTTGCTGTAACACACACACACACACACACTCAAGCTTTCTTCATTCAAGTGCATGCTATCTGCGCTCTCACATATGCAGATTTCTTGCATGCACGCATGCATTTATTTCTGCTCGTCTCTCATCCACACACACACACACACACTTGTGCACACACTCGAGCTCTTAAGGTCAAACTCATGATGTCAGTGTGCACCGTGGGGCCTCTGGGCTTTGAAGTCTGTTAGTTTCAATAGTCCCACAGGAAGCTCCGTTTGAGTGAAAATACACTCGCACAGCCAGAGGATCTTCATACAAACACAGGCTCACATATTGGGAATATGATTTCACAGCTATAGGTCACCGACTGCCTCACTGGAGTTTATGCAGAGCGTACTGTGATGTAGTTTAAGGAAGTGCCTTTGCTTTTTTGTTTCAGCACAACTGAAGGTAGCAGCTTATTGCAGTCTAATTACAGCATCATTTTAACATTTTCCTTCTCATTTGTGCTCGTCTTCTTACTTTCATGTCACCCCTTGAGTTTTGTATCATTCACCCTTTGCTTCGCTGCTTTCTTTCTGTCCATTTTCTGTCTGTGTTTGCTTTCTGTTATTTCTACAGTCTGCTGCAATTACTCTTTCTTTCAGTCTGGCTTTTATTCTCCTTTACTCTAATATTTGTATTCAGTATGATTTTCAAGATGTCATATTGCATTGAGCGCTATTGCAAAACATCTCAACACAATGCGAATGTCTCTCACGGCACTATCAAAATAAAGACCCTGCCATTATAGGACCGAGTCTCACAAAAGAAAACTGAGAAAAAAAGAATTTGTTTAAATCCAACACAATACTAAAAGCACTCAGAAGAAGCTCTCGGGTGGTAATCAGCAGTATTTTAGCCCAAACAGACACTTTTAAGCACCTTTATTTGTAATCTGTTTTTCTTTCTCGATTCACAGCCACCACTCCGCCCCTGTCGGCCGTGTGTGGCTTTGAGCAGAGCCTGTGCGGGTGGTCGGCTGATCCCCAGTCAGGTGTGAGCTGGACCCTGCACACAGCCAGCAGCAGCTCCACTGGGCATGGCACTCATGGAACAAGGCAGGACCTGGCACTGGGATCAGAAAGTGAGTACCCACGTACATTGGAGACTGAAGGGGATAAAATGTGTGATTTTTGGAATAATTAAATTTGATGAACTGTGTTGCTTTAATTCTAACATGAGCCCGTCTCTTAAAGTTTCTCACCACGATGTCCTCTCACTGTATTTCCTGGCTGCTTGACAAATGATTTTGTCTTTTGCCACAAAAAAAAAAAAAAATTCTGACATTTCCTCAGTGAGACAAAGCAGATTTCACATTATGTGAACCTCGCTAGCCCATTTAGCTACAAACAACCCATAATGCCTTCCTCTAAACTAAGAGGCTCAATCTGTAGAGGACATTTGGTTCTGCAGACACACAAATGTCTAAATCACAGAACAAATGCTCATTTTTAGACAGAATTTTGAATAAATCTTGAATGTGGTCGGGTTAACCTGAGCATTATGTTAGCTTAAATAGGCTACAAAGCACATCAATATTAAAGCTGCTTTAAACGCCAGTCACACAGGTGTGGAGGCCGGCAGGTCTTGGTTGCAGTCTCCTGGCAACCAAACAAGTCGCAATCAGTTTTTTGGTGGAGCGCCGTCTTCACGACTAATTTCACCCAGAAACCACTCACCAACTGATCGAGGAATACACGTTCAGGCCTGTGTGACTGAGGCCTACATGCTCCTCTGCAAGCCACTTTGCAACCCACCTGTGTGCTGTCACTGATGCCTTCTGTGTTCTGTACTCTTATTGTAATAATGTCATATATCCGTAATCACTTAACAATCTTCACGCGAAGAAATCTGATCTTAAGATTTTCAAAATAAAACTGCTTACAAGTGGAGAATAATAATTAATAGTTACAGCTCTGCTGGCTTTCTCAAACACACACTGTAGAAATTCACCAAGCAGACCTTCCATCTTCTGAAATCTCCACAGGGTTAGAACCCATTAAAAGGATTTATGGGTGGGCCTCCTCCTCTAATTAAACACTCAAACTTTCTGAAAACTCCACGGGCTCAGCAGAAAAACATTACTTATTATCTGGGCATTTCTCATTTCACAATATTTCTGTTTTTTTAAAGACATAAAAGAAAGCATCGTCACGCTGAAATGTCTGACCTTCCTCAGCACAAAGACTTCTTGAGCTAATTAAGAGCAAAGCGGTCGTCCTGTGGTGGAATATGATGCATCCCAGTGCTGGGAGGAACCACTGACAGCAACCATGATGCAAGGATTTCACTCTTATCTGTAAAAAGTGTGCACGACGTCTTAATTGGAGTTTTTAAAAACACGTTAGGTTTAACAGTTTCACTTTCCTTACCCTAGTTTGTTACTTTCTCATCCTGTTTGTCGGGTCTTT